>NC_088176.1:1590000-1595000 GCF_028769735.1 Zonotrichia leucophrys gambelii | reverse complement strand
AAGGAATTGAGGAGTTAAGCTGCTGCATCCCAGCCTGGGGAAGGGCGGCTGCGAGGAAAATATTAATATTCCCTCTTAAGCCGCGCATCCTTCGCAAGGGGAAAACTTCGTGGAAAGCCCAGCTGAGCTCCAAGGTTCAGGTCTTGGGTTCCAGGGCAGGGTGGAACAATCCATCCTCATCCCACCATCATCATCCTCCCAGCTGGCTCCTCTCTGCAGGGGCAGCAGCGGGAGGATGCTGCCATCAGGGATAAGGTGTGTGAGCAGAGCTGGGGATGGCGTGGCTTCATCCCTGGGAAAGAAAGGAGAAGCAAAAAGCATTCCAAAACACCCCCCAAACCCGGTGGTTTTTGAATTAAAGTGAGGTGGCTGCGTTTTGTAACAATTCCTTTTGTGTGCGTGCACAAAGTGAGTGAAATGCGAACGCAGGTTGGGCTGGTTTGCAAAAGCCTCCTGAAAAATAAAAAATGGTCTGCAGGCTCCAAAAAAACATCTTTGGGTTGGGAATGAACCTTGTCATCTATGAAGCAACACAATAAAACCGTGCAAGGCTTTCGCAGAGTCAGGAAAGTTCAGGCATGAACCGAGTTAACATAAAAATTGCTAGAAAACACAGGAATAGTAATTTGGGGATAAGAAAGGAGGGAGAATTCATGTTATAAGTGCAAGTGATCTGGAAATAGCTGTTTGTCTTGGACATTTGCAGGGAAGTGACATCATGCCGAGTGTCCACGGGGATATTAATTCTGCATTTTTCAGGCCAGATTCTGGCACTAAAGTTGGCAAAATTAGACCATTTTGTTGAAGGGATCTCCGAGCCGCCCACCTCCACCACACATTACAGCACACCTATGACATGACCCAAGAACAATGGGTGAAAAATGGGCTATAAAAACATGAATGGCCTGCTTCATATAAAGCAGATTTTATAGTGCAGGTGTGCCTTCATTTATCGATACTGTAAAGCAGTGAGATCATACTGGCAGTAAAACACAACATTTGTAAAACAACAACTGAAAAAAATAAAAGGGGGGGGGGAAATTCTATTAATTAAAAATGTAATGGCACAGATAAAATCTCAACGGGGTGTTTTAGAAATATATTTGATATTTTGTCATCAGATGCTTTACATCAGCTCGCACAGAATTCAGCCAGCTCTGAGAAAGAGATCTGGAAAAGGGGAAAAAAAAAACTTAATTGAACAGTAAAACTATATCCCACATTTAGGAAAAAACCAGGCATGTAAAAATATCTATTTAATAAGTGTCGTTTAAGTTGTTAAAGCTGGTGGAGGGGTTTGTTTTTTTTTTTTTTCCTTCACCCATTAGGATATGAATGGGAAAAATTATGAATAGGAAATCCTGCTGGAGTTTTTATTGCCTATTTCCTTTCGGGAAGATGGCATTGTTCCTCTTTTAAAAAAGGGAAGGGGCGTAAAATAAGCGCAGGCATATGACAGACATCCTTCAAAGGCGGGCTGGCAGAAGTGTTGTTCTGTATTTTTGTTCCTCACAAGGCAAAGCCTGTTCTATTTTTAAGCAGGGCTGTGCTGCTGTGGACATTTCCCTTCCCTCGAAAGGGGTTTTGGCATAATGTTGTTTTGATTAAGGCAGATTTCTGTTCTATTCTATTTAGTTTCTTTTTTTTTTTTTTTTAATCACAATGCAGGAGCAAAAGATTGTAGTTTTTTTTATTATTCTTGTTGTTGTTGAATTTTCCCTTTTTCTTTTTTTTCCTGTACCCATTCCTGGCCAGAGATTGAGATTTTTCTACCCACATCAGCAGGTCCAAAAATCCTCAACTGCACAGGAGGGTTTTGCCAAACCCACCTGTCGAGCCCCAATTTCAGCAGGTTTTAGGGTCTTCCCTGTCTTGCTTATTTTTTTGGGATATTGCAAAAAAAAAAAAAAAAAAATTAAAAGTGGCAAATTTTCTGAGCAAAGGAGTCACCATCCAAACCTTTGATTGATTTAATCACGCTGAGCTGGGTAAGAGGAAGAGGTTCTGAAGGTCTCTGTCCTTCAGAGGGGACCCCAAACACATCTGGGGGTTTTTGCCCCAAAAAGTGGGGGCACCCCCTTGGCTGCAGCCTGGGGGCTCCTGCCTGACCCTGTCCCCGTTTGGGGACTGTCCCCACCCTGCGCCTCCCCCTCCCTTCCTGCCTCCCCCTCCCCAACTGCCACAATCCCAGCTTGTGCCATCATGTTCAGCACAGATGTTTCAGCAGCTGTACGTGGTGAGCAGCTTTGGAAAGTGGTTTTTTTCCTGAAGATATTTTTTTCCTAAGTTTTTTTCCCTAATATTTATTTTCTCTAAGATTTTTTCCTCTTTTTTTTTCCCCTCTTTTTTTTTTTTCCTTATTTTTTTTTCCTTTTTTTTTCTTCTCTTTTTCTCCTTTTTTTCCTCTTTCCTCAATTTGACAGCTGTCAACCACTGCCATGGGATATGGGGCCACAGGGACCTCCATCATGGACTCAGCTTCCTACACTCCCCACTTTTCCCTAAATTCACTGATTTTACGTATTATTTTTTTTTAATTTTGCCATTCTGAGCACTGAGTTTGGTGGGTTCCTCGCTCAGTGGTGGGGCCAAGGAGTTATTTTGATATCTTGGCACATCCAATAAAGTCCTGGGGATGGCCCAGAGTGTTGTCATGGTGTGTGACCCTCATGGGACAGCCTTGGGCACAGCCAATGACCCTCACACCGGTTTGGGAAGCAGTTTTGGGGAGCACTGTAATTATTATTTCCCAGACAAAGCAAAGTCATGGAGATTCCTGGAATTTTGTCCCTCATCCTGCTGAGTTGAGGACCAGAACAATGCCCTGGCTGCTGGTTTGATTTTCTTCAGGAATTATGTGGATGGCTGGAGCCTTAACCCAAAAATACCCCAAAACATGAAAAGAATGAAATCCCATGAAACCCATGAGCTGTAGATATTCCCATCTCCAGGTTGTCCATCAGGATGGCTGAAGGATCTGGCACCAGCACTCTTAGATAAATTATCTGTACTGTGGCTGTTTTGTTTAATTATCACTTTTTTAATGTCATTTTTCTTGTGTCACAGCAGACAATGCTCTTCCTCTCTACTGAATGCAAGGGATTTATCCTGGAGATTCCCATGAATGATCCTATTTATACAGGCAGGGACATTCCAGGGGCTGCTGCCATGACTTATTGCCGAGCCTGCCTGCCAGTTCTTAAGTACCTTGTTTTCCTTTTTTGTTCTTTATGTGCCAGCAGGTTCTTATTTGTCTTTAATAATTAAAGAAGTGGAGGAGGAAATGGAGTGGCTTTGGATGCCAACCCATTGCTCTTTTTTTGGGCAACAAGTGCCCTCAGCCTCACTCTGTGCCAGCATTTGGCCAAGCCCCACCATCCATCCTGTCCTTCCCAAACCCTCCCAGTTCCACTGATTCACTGCAGGGTCAGTCAGGTTTCTTTGAGGAGAGAGAATTTAGTATTCCAACCTCAATCCAAGCTCCTCCTCGGCTCAAAAAAGGATTTTGTGTTATGTTTGTGTTCTCCCGAGAGAAGGCAGAGCTGGCCAGGGCTCACCTTGTGTGTGCAGCTCTGCAGAGCCCAAAATCAGCACCTGAGGGGGCTCCCGTGGCTGGAACACTGCCCTGGCATCCCCTGCTCCTCTCTCCTCTGAGGAATGAGCTGCAGAAGTGGTGGTGGCATCACTGGAGCCTCCCTTTTGCAGGAGGAATTTGTGGGGCGCATGGAAAATGGGGCAGCCAAGCTCTGCCCTGGACACCTTTAGGACCTTCACCAACTGCA
This sequence comes from Zonotrichia leucophrys gambelii, assembly GCF_028769735.1. Taxonomy (NCBI): domain Eukaryota; kingdom Metazoa; phylum Chordata; class Aves; order Passeriformes; family Passerellidae; genus Zonotrichia; species Zonotrichia leucophrys. The sequence goes on along the minus strand of NC_088176.1, from coordinate 1,591,218 downwards.
GGAACAGGAATGTGGTATTTTTTTAAAAACAAGCCTGGCTGTTTGGCTACAGCAGTTAGCACCTTTGCCTTTGGAAAACTTTTGGGGTTATTTCCATTTCAGTAATAAATGCAGTGTTTTCATTCAGCCACGAGCCCCGGAGAGGGTGGCACGGCCTCCCCCTTCCTCCTTGTGCTCCTCTCCCATTCAGCTGCAGGACAAGAGGGTTTGCTCCTGCAATCATCCCTCCTGCTGTGCTCCCTGGGATCTGCAGCACTCCCAGGCATTTCCAAGGGGTGAATCAATACAGAAGCTCATTCAACAGCATTGACAATTTAAGGTTCCTTTTTTTTTTTTTTTTTTTTTTTTTTACCTGGTTGTTAAATTCACATAAAAGTAAAATGAAAAGGGCTTTCCTGGTGGTGGGATAAACCCATCCCTTCCCTCCCTCCTTCCTCCAGTCTCCCTGGCATCCAATGATATCATAGCACTCAGTCCATTTTGGGATTTCATTGGGAATTCAAACTAAAGGACAATTTTCCACATGCTGCAAAGAGTTGAACATAACGCTATTGCACTTAAAAAGGGACAAAATAAAAGATTACCCACAGGAACTTTAAATTTAAAAAGGTGAACAACCCCAGAGCTTCTCTGGGACTATTGGTGCAGGACCTCATGGAATCACACACAGTTTTGGCTTGGAGGGGACCTAAAAATCCTCCCAGTTCCATCCCCTGCCATGGGCAAGGACACCTTCCACTACCCCAGGATGCTCCAGCACCCATCCAACCTGGCCTGGGACACTCCCAGTGAGCTGCTGGTGCTCAGGCACCACAGCCACAGACATGGAATCTGAGAATCATTTAGATTGGAAAAGACTTTTAAGAACATCAAGTCCAACCATAAACCCACATGGGTTCCTGCACCCAAAAAATGCTTCATTTTTATAGATAGAGTCACAACATTTGTGTGAATCTGGGGATGCTGTGTCACCTTGAAGCTGCCCATGGTAGCAGCTCCTCTGCCCTGGCAGGATCAGGCCACTTGTTGGAGAAAGAGGCCATATCCTTGACTGGAATAAATCAGGCTGGTAGCATTAACTACAACAGGGTTATATGCCTCAGTCCAGCAGAATTTCTGGCTTATTATTTTTCCAGGGGAAAAAAAAAATTCTAGTGGGGGAAAAACCCCCCTGATTATTCATTTTTAAATTCCAATTCCTGGGGGGATTCATCACAG
>NC_088176.1:1477500-1585000 GCF_028769735.1 Zonotrichia leucophrys gambelii | reverse complement strand
GTTTGCTTTGGTCCTCTTTCTAGAATAATTACAGGAACTGCCATTCATTCCCATTCTGTTACCCTGATTATTCTAGAATAACCTGGTTATTAAGGTTTAGGCGTGTTTAAGAACATACTGCAAAGTGACAACTTGTCATGTTGGTATTATCAATACTTTAAAATTTCCATATTAGTGACCCAATTTCCTCAAGATTCCTGAGTGTTTAATTTGGTGGGGAAAAGGAGGGAGGGGAGTAAATGATGCCTCTGCCTTTTCTCTATTCAAAGTAACCTTAATTTTCTGTTTCTGAATAGAAACCTTTCCCTGAGCGGCTGAAAAAAAAAAAAAAAAAAGATTAGGAACAATTCTGTCTAACCACATTCTCAGCTTGGAAATCCTTCTGCTCCCGTCAGATGTGGTGGGGAGCACTTTGAAATCTCCCCTTGCCCGTGGCAGAGGTGCCGTTGCTAAATTCAGGGAATTATGGAAATCGGAAGTGCTGAGTGGCTGACCCCAAACCTGCTTCCCAGAATAGCACTTCACAGCCTTAAAACCCCACCGTGTTTAATGAAATATATTCCCTGAAATAGCACTTTCCCTCTGAGGCAAGATATCCTCCGCGGGGCAGGTGTATTACAGCAGGTATTTTCACTGTGATTTGGAATTTCCTTGATTAGGAGGAATTTCTCCTGCAGCAGGAGTGAAGTTTCACCAAATGAGGCACAGCAAAGGCTCTGCTCTGGTGAAGGTGCCCATAAAGCTGTCCAGAACCACACTTCGCTGACGTAGTGACAGATTGGGCCATTTTGCTGTGGTAATTACTCAATGCTTCAGCAAATGGTAACTAAATCCTTTGGAAATCAAAATGTCTAATTGCACACGCACATATGGTGTCGCCCCAGCCGTCCTGCAGAAGGTAATGGAACCAGCACACCCAAACCTTCCTGGAATTCCCCCAGCTCCAAAGCCACCAGTGACACAAAACAGTTGGCATTTGGAACAGTGTTTGGGGGAAAAAAATGGGAATAAAAGGGCTTTTGGAAAATGTGGTGTGCTACACGCAAACCTGGGTACAACAGCAGAATTTAGGGTAATTTTGTCAATAAAGAGGAAAAGTTAATGCTGTGGTGTTACTGCTCTAATCTCTGTACAGGAGCCATTTTAGTGCCAAAATTGCAAGGATGAGCTCAGTGTTTGGTCTGGGATGTTGACACACAAGGTTCAGGATCCACACAGACCATGCCAGGGGAGCATGGAGGATTTTTGGGCCACAATTGCTCATACCAGGTCTGCTGGAGCCCAGGACCATGGGGGACACATTTCCCAAGAACCACATTGAGCACCAGATCCTGGTGGTTGAGCAGCAGAGAAGAGAAAGGACCTTGTCCAGCCCAGTTCAACCAGCTCCCAGCATCTTCACACTGGAGGAGGATCCAGACCAGAAAAGTGATGCAAGACTTTGTCTGAGAGCTTTGCTTGGCACAAACAGTTGTGGCAGATGATGCTGTGGGGTAGAGGAAACAAAGTCAGGCCCTTTCATCCCACCAAAGCCAGAAATGTGGGACACCATCCCTAAACCGGGATTTGAGGTAAAATTCTTGGTCCTTTTTTGCCCCTGCTGAGGCTCAAAGTCAGGAAAACCAAAAGGACAGCATTCCTTGTGGGGGCTAAATTAATTTTAACATGTTTATTTTAGAATGACTCCATCTGAAGAATTGCTAAAATCTGACCTGTGTATCCATCCATCCATCCATCCATCCATCCATCCATCCATCCATCCATCCATCCATCCATCCATCCCTACTGCTACTCCACCAGATTTTAAGCTCTTAGGATTTCTGCTGTCAGAAAGAGGCAAACCCCCACTTCTTATTTCAACAATCACATTCAATTAAAAACATTCAGCTTTAATGCAGGAGGGTAACATTGAATTAATTATTAATTGGGGTCTCTGGACCAGCTTCAGCCCCTTTTTCTAGAAGACACAGTCCTATGTTCTACATTTTGTAATTACCAGGCAGAAAACCTGCATCCCTTACATCTCTTCTTCTCCAAAGAATCCCAACCCCCCATTCTTGTGACTCTCCTCGGAATTAGGAGTTCTTCTTTTTATTTCTTGCTATTAATGTTTAGAAACTCTGAGGGTGTATGATTAATGCAGGTAGTGTGACTTTGATATAGGACAAAGTAGCATTAATTGTATGATATACATTATTTTTAAAACAACTACATTGTCTTCATCTTGCATAATTATCTCTTTGTTGCTGTTAATCAGGATTTCCCAAAGTGGCACACAATAAAAAGCATTAAGGTTTATGTCAGCAGATCCAAATCTGGAATCAAATCTATCTGTACCATCAGGTGCCCATTAGGCTGGTGGAATTGCACATTAAAGACACTCAGACAATACAGACGCTTTTCTCTTGCAGTAACTGAGAGAAAGGAGAAATTGGAGCTCTGGAAACAGATGTAGGAAAAGGCAGTTCCTGCCCAATCCATCACAGACAAGTGAAGAGAGGGAGAGGAGGTGAAATATTCACCCGCTGATGTTTTTGAGCGGTGCCTTAGTGAATTTCAATAATATCTTGCCACTTAAAAATATCCTCAATGGTTTTTTTTTCACTCAGATTTTAGGACAAGGTTGTTCTGTGTGAAATGGAAAATAAAGAAGTTGGGGGCTGCTGCACTAAAGGGGCTCCCAGGGGGGAGCAGGGCTGAGCAGGGACTGTCCCAGGGTGTCACTCCAGCCTGGGGACAAGAGTGGCCACTGCCACTTTCACATGTGAGACAGGGGATGAGTGTGGAGCAGCCAGGTGCCCAACAGGGGCAGAGCAAGGCCAAGGGATGCAGAAACCATCCAAACATTGGGGCAGGCTGTGGAACTGCTGCTCTGGTGCCAGCAGCAGAGCTCAGCCTTTGCTCTGGGGCAAGAGCCATCTCCTAGAGGAAGAATGGACACCTGGACACAGCCATCCACGTGGGGTTGGTGTGTAGGATAAGGAGTATAAAGCTTACCAGTTTAAATGGCCTTAAGGCAAATGTTTTCAGTGTTCTCTATGTTCACAATGGGGCTGAGTGGGAATTTCTTCCAAGAAGCCTGGAAACACAGAGGCTTCAAGCTTTCCTTTCCCTCCTGTTCTTCCTGCACCTTTTCCTTTTTTCTTCCTCTATTTCTCTTTATTTCTTTTTAAGAAAAGCCCAAAGGAACAGCAAGGAGCCCAGGAATGTTGGACATTGCCAGCTCCCTCTCCAGGGCCCACCTCCCCTGCCATAAGAAATGCCATTGATGGAGAGGAAGGAGGATTTGTGTGACCATTTCCATCACTCCAGCCACACGAGCTCCCTGCAGAAGCTGGGCTGCGCTTCTCCTGGAGGGGACAGGGGTAGGAAGGGAGCAAGGGTTGGCTCTTGTCCTTCTGCAGGTGTTCTGTGGACCCCAAAATCCACTTGAGGATGGTGCAAAGTGAGGCAGGGCAAGGGCACGACCCAGCAGGGCAGAGACAAGGAGAGGAGCTTTCAGAAAAGCAGGAAGGCACATCAGGCCAAAGGAGAAAATGAGCCTGGAGCAGTGAAGTAAGAATGATAATACCAAGCACTTATGTTCAAAGCACTGTACAAATATTAATTAATTAATCCTCAAAGCCCGCTCTGGAGTAGATAAGCAAGTGTTATTATCCCCTCCTTGACGGGGAGTCGGAGGCAGCAAGGTTAAGTGTCACGTCCAAGGCTGCAGAGAAAGGCTTCAGAGGGTGTTTTCCAGGGATAAACACTCCAAACCCAGCCCTGAGCTCACTGCAGGACTTGGAGCCATCCTGGCAGTGCATTAACAGCAGGCAGGAGAAAGGAAGGGACTGGATCCACCATCCCAGAGAAATCCTAAACACTTCTGCAGCCATTTCTATCACATTTGTCACTCTGAGCACTCTCAGTCTGGAGCAGCCCTTGAACCTGGCCAAGGATGGCCTGGGAAGGGATCAGGAGGAAGAGTCAGATGTGGCCCTGGGTGTGCCATCCACCACCTCTTCTCATCCCCTTGAGCATGTCCAGTTCCTCTTGTGACGCAGTGATGTGTTTTTAATCAGCTTAAAAATAAACCAGGAGGAGAAATCAATAAATACATAAAGTTGTGTTGATAAGGAATTAAAAAAGAGTTTGACTCACCCCAATGCTTTCAAGGCTGTGGCCCCAAAAGAGGGAGCTCCACCATCTAGGGAAGTGGAAGTGTTGTGTTTCTCCTGAAATTCCAACCATCTTTCCCAGCAGAAAATCAATTCTTGAGTGTTTTCCATCTGAAGGAAAAGAGGAAGAAGGGTTCTTTCTGGAACCTGACCCAGAAATCAAGTAACAATGGATCAAGGAACTCCAGTTTGACCCAATCCCCCCTGTAAAAGGCTCCAGTTGGAAATGTTTCAGGTTTGGGTCAATTTTTCAAAAGTAATGAATATTTAGAAAAAGTGAATAGAAAGAGGAATATGCAGCCAGGAAAACACTTTTCTTGGAAAAAAGGGGCTTGTAGGTCAAAGGTGTCTACTGTTCACAATATGGATTAGAGGGGGATTTCTGTGAGTTCTGGAGGGAGCTGGGGGCAGGCAGCAGGGAGAGGAATTGCCTTTGGTCTGCATTTGTTGCTCCAGTTCCTGTTCTGACAGCAAAGCAGCTTTGATGGTAAGATGAATTGTGGGGCAGGGGCTGCAGCTCTGTTTTGGGATGTTGGTGTTTTCTCCAGCACTTTTGACTTCAGGGAGACAAGAAAAGCGAGGTGGGTGTAGAGCTGCCAGAAACAATTACAGGAACATTTGCCAATTAATCCATCACACACTGCAGCACCATTTACCTTTCACCTTCCCAATTCTGAAGAGTCGCTGTACAATCCAAATATCAAATTGTTCCTGGATACAGCAAAAAATGAGAGGATGTGGGGTTAAAAAAGGGACCCATCAATAATAGAACAATGCTCCTGATTTCCTGTGCAGCTCTTTAGACGTGACCTGATCAGTAAGTCTGGTCACTATTTCCCCAATATTCCCTTTAAATACACATTTGCATAAACCCTTCTCAGACCATGTCTCCCACACTTATTGGGATTCCTGGGAAGCAGCACAAGCACCAGGACTGGATGTGCCCCCATCCCGAAAAGTTTGTGATGGAAAACTTAGGATGGAAACTCTTCCAAGTTATTATTTAACCCTACCCTCTATTTTTGCTGGGATTCATAAACATGGGCAAGGAGAGATGTGTTTCCAGGTTTAACGAGCCATTTATAACTAATTACTGAAGCTTATTAAGTACAGCTTTGGCTTAGGCACTTTATCCCTACCTTTTCTCTACAGTATTCACCAAAATTTGGCTTCCAAAGAGGAACTAATTGAATTTCATGGTTTACACATTACTTGCACACTCTCTTTAATCCCCAGCTCTAGTTTTTTTCTTACAGATTGTCCCAGAAGAAAGCCAAAACATTAACTTTGTATTTATTGTGCAAATAAGGGTGTTTTTAAAAATTCTATCTCCACAGACACACACACATACTGGGCTGGAGCCTTTTCCAGTTCTGGTGCAACTCCATTAAATCAACATCCACAAACCAGCATGGAAACTAAAGATCTTCTATGGGTGATTACGGACAAACAGGATCAGATCAGCCAGATATCTGTGAGCTGCCAGGGAAATTGGCTCTCACCTAAAGATTTGGCTTGATTTGACTCCTGTGTGCTGGGCATGGCTGTGACACCTCCAGTCCTGTGTCCAGGTCAACAAGGACATGGAGGGGCTGGAGCATGGCCAGGGCAGGAAATGGAGCTGGGAAGGGGCTGCAGAATCCCTGAGGAGCTGGGAAGGGCCTGGAGAATCCCTGAGGAGCTGGGAAGGGCCTGGAGAATCCCCGAGGAGCTGGGAAGGGTCTGCAGAATCCCTGAGGAGCTGGGAAGGGCCTGGAGAATCCCTGAGGAGCTGGGAAGGGCCTGGAGAATCCCTGAGGGAGCTGGGAAGGGCCTGCAGAATCCCTGAGGAGCTGGGAAAGGCCTGCAGAATCCTTGAGGAGCTGGGAAGGGGCTGCAGAATCCCTGAGGAGCTGGGCAGGGCTGGAGAACCCCTGAGGAGCTGGGAAGGGGCTGCAGAATCCCTGAGGAACTGGAAAGGGCCTGGAGAATCCCTGAGGAGCTGGGCAGGGGCTCACCTGGAGCAAAGGAGGCTCAGGGGCCCTTGTGGCTCTGCTCAGCTCCTGCCAGGAGGGCACAGCCAGGGGGATTTGGGACCATCCCAGGGAACAGGGACAGGAGCAGAGGGAATGGCCCCAGGCTGGGCCAGGGCAGGGCCCAGCAGGAATTTCCCCATGGAAAGGGGGCTCAGGCACTGCCCAGGGAGGGTTCAGTGCCCATCCCTGCAGGTGGCACCTGGAGGTGGCACTCGGAGCTCTGTGTGACAAGGTGGGGATCAAGCACAGCTTGGACTCAGTGGCCTTTTCCACCCTCAAGGATTCCATGATTTTTTTCTAGCAAAATTTGGGTGATTAACAGTTCAGTGCATGTGGGGAAAGTTCCCTCTTTGAGCTTCTCAAGGCTGACAGGTCCAAGCAATTCCTCTCTATCCAGACACAGCATTTCCTCCCAAAAGCTGGAGGAAATCCTGGGCCTGATGGTGTCAAAGGGAATAATTTGTCTTTATCCTCAGCACAATCAATATTTTACCTCAAACTCTTGTAAGCACTTTGTGAACACCTGCTTTAGCACCTGGTACTGCCCAGGCCAAACCTCATCCAGGCAGTGACGCAATCCATCAGCTATTCCACTAAACAGGAGTATTTTTATATCCCAAAACACACAGTTTGTATTTTCAGGTATATTTTAAGACCAGGCACAAGCTGCAGTCCAGCTTTTTGAAGGAGAAGCAGCATGAGGAGGAATATTCCGGGTAAATTTTTAATAAATGTGTGTGTGTGCAACCAAACAGCTGCAGCCCAAGGCATTTTTAGCAAGTTCCAGCGCTGTGCTGCTTGATCTTTACCACAACATTTCCTACAGAAACAGTGTGAGGAAGCTTGCCTGGATTTTCCAGAGGGGCTGGGGAATGCAGGTGACCTCCTGAACAGTTCAAGCAACAATTTCCAACACAAATGGAAACTTTTCCAGGGATCTTCCTCTCTTTTGTTAACTGCATCTTCAAGGGGGCTCCAAATGTGTGAGTGAGAATAAAAAAAGCCATCTAGAGTTCACATTATTTGAAGTTTCAAGGAGGAAAATGTTAAAAGAAACAACCCTCTCTTCAGTGATAACACAGCTCAACCCACAAAATCATAGCCTAGAATTAAATTCTACCAACAACAATATATTTGGGTTGATTTTATTTTTATGAGCACAGCCTGTGGGCTGCCGTTGTGCAAATCAGCTTTCCCAGTGCGAATAAAAGTCAAAAAAATTGTCTCGAAAATCTTTTGAAAAATGCAAAATAACATTTTTTTTCCCCATCCAGCCCTGTCTGAATAGCTGAGATGCACCACAATTAAAGAACACATGTCAAAGAAAATAAAACCAAAATAAAGCTGAAGCAGCTACCCAGGCCTGGGATAAATCAGCACTTCCAGTTAGATCTTGGCAAAGGGGAAGCAGCAGAAGATGAAGTCTCAAAGGAGGCACTCTCAGGTTACCTCAGAGCTGGGGCCATCCCACCAATCCCCCCTCCAATAAAAGTCTGACAGGGGATTTCAGGCCATGGGGCTCGTGTTTGCCATCTGCACGCGGGTAAATCGTATCCAGAGCCGTTGCCAAAACAAATAAATGGGGGGAAAAAAAAAAGGAAAAATAATTTTCCATTGCTTTCGGTTCTATGAGTGCTCTGACCAAGGCACTGGAACAAATTCCTCAAAGCTCTGGGTGCCTGGCAGGGCCCAAGGCCAGGCTGGAACACCTGGGACAGGAGAAGGTGTCCCCATGGCAGGGGTGGCACTGGGTGGGGTTTGGGGTCCCTCCCAACCCAAACCAGGCTGGGATTCTGAGATTTCCTGAGCAAAGGAAGGTTTTCAGCACAGGGTGTCTTGGTGCCTCCCTTGGGGACAGAATTTGGTATTTTTGATAATCCTGCCCCTGGTTATGTCAGTTTAATCTGGCTGTGATTTTGCACCCTACTGGGCGGGAAAAGGGGGAAAAGCTGGAGAGTCAAAACTGATCAACTTTAAGTTTTTTCTCCGTACCCGTACTATAAAAACAGCAAACTGTGCAAACTGCTAAAACTGTATCCTTTGCTACAATATTTTTCCTCCATAAATTGTTCTAGTATTAATTTAAATAATATTCTCAAAAGTAATTGAACACACTTTTTTAAAAACATTACAAATACTCAGATGCACTTTGAAAGTTGCAAATAAAATGTCCTTTCATTTGTACTTAGAGTCTTAAACTGAATTAAAGGATCAACTTTAATTAACTAAAAAATAACTCATCTCTCTCACTGCCCAATCTGTTTGGGATGGACAAAAATGATCTTGCCTAATCTGCTCACTCAATATCAATTCCATCTCAGGAGGAAAGAACAAGGTGTGTGCACTAAAAAGTAGTGCAGAGATGCAGAGGGAAACGTTCCTTAAAATGTTTTAAGTGTTCTTTAGAGCTTAGATTTGAAAAAGAGCAAAGGGAAGAGTTTAGCCAAAACCTGGTTGTAATTAATGGGGTTTGTGAATGGCATTTGCTGAGGAGGGCAGCAGCCTGGGTGATCTTGAGCTGTACATTTTTATACATACATATACACATATATATTTTTATATATACTATATATATATATTATATATAGTGTATATATACTCACTCTATGTATATAATATATATATGTAAAATATATATATATTATATATAGTATATATCTACTATATATTATATATATATGATATACATACACACATTTTCATATTTATATTTTTATATATTTGTATTTATATGTTATAATTTTATTTATAGTTTATATTTATTTTTACTTTTATTTTAATCATTTAAATTTTTATTTATTTAGATATTTGTCCCAGAAATATGTTCCAAAATGTGTGGATGTGGCGCTTGGGGACAAGGGTTAGAGCTGGCCTTGGCAGTGTTGGGCAACACGAGGACCTTTTAGGACTTTTCCAACCTTAGCAATGCTGTGATTCTGTTGTGTCCAAGTGTGGGAAAAACATCATGGACAAATAAAACTTTATTAAAAATGGCCCCAGGCAGCAGTGCAAGGTTCCCTGAGTGGTTTCATCCTGCTTGTCCCCAAGAGCAGCCGAGCTGTGAGGGGGTCAGTGTGGGACAGCCCGGGCAGAACAGGGCTCTGCCCCTTCCCTGCAGGCTCTGTGCTCTCCACCTGCCTCTGGACTGGCTGATCTGCAAGAAAAGAATTCATGGAAATATTGCAGGGACCCTCAGTGCTGTCACTGCTGTCCAGGCTTCAGAAATAACCCATGGGTGAGGGCTGCAGGAATTGCTTGGGGCAATTGATCCCCTTTTGAGAAGGAGGGGGATCACCCACCCTAAACCACCCAGGAGTATTAAAAACATGTTATTCATCAACATTTCCTCTCTGTCTCCTGAGAGCATCGGAAGTCCCATCAGTGACCACACTAAACTCTGACCCAGAGCCAGCCCTGGTGAGCTCCAGGCTCCTGAATTCCCCCTCGATGGTCAGGAATGGAGCAGGGATGCTGCAAGAGGATTTCTGGTTTACCACGGACCAGGTGTCTTCAAGGTGTACAGCATTCTTCACTTGCCTAAAATCAGCCCCAAACAGCTTTTCCTGTCACTCAGAGACCATTCCAGTGGTCACATTAAGGATCCTGGACACTTCCAGGGATGGGGCAGCCACAGCTTCTCTGGGCAAACACCTCTAGCTGGGAGGAGTGTGAACTCAGCAGCCAGGAACCACAGCAAACCCAATTATTCTTGTTAAAGGATGGATTTTATTAATTCAAATGCCATAACAAACTAAAGTGACAGCCCCTGCCAGTGCTGGGGAGCATCCTTGCAAGGATTCCTTGCTCACCACACACTTGGAAGCTGAGGGATCTGAGGCTCTGCACATCCAAGAACTGGAAATTCCCTTGAGCTCTGGAGATGTGGGACTAAAAAACATCTCTGCTCTCTTTTCTCCTTTTTATCTCCCATCTTTTGTACAGTTACAGAACCAGAACGCAATAAAATGGTGCAAGAAGGCATAAAAAGGCAACTTTGCTCCCTCATGGCAGAAAGTGCTGCTCATTCAGACCTGTCCTGTCTGCCCCTGTAGGACAAGTCAGCCTTAGAGAGAATCAAATGGTCACCAAAGCTCTTCCTAGAGGTGGGAAATAGAGTAGAATGCTCGAAAAAGGGAGGTTTTCATGGTTTTGAAGTGAACAGATTGCTTAGGTGTTTTCATTGTTTTAAACTCACTATATTCAAAAGAGACTTAAAAAAAATTCTGATGGAATTTCTGTGATTCTTAAGAAGGAACAGTGTCTTAAAAAAAAAAAACAAAAAACCAAAAAACACCAAAAACCAACAACAAAAAAAAGGCAAAAAAAACCCAAACAACATCAAAAACAAATCAACAAACTAACAAAACAAAAAAAAAAAAATCAAGCTGGGGTTAATTGCTGCTTTCTATCCAAGCCATAATGAAGCCCAGGAAGGGCATCAGGAAGGGGAGAGGCAGCTCAGGAGCAGCGTGGGGCCACAGCCTCCTTCCCCCTCTGTCCCCCACCTCCCCTGCCCGAGGTGTGTGCTGTGATCTCAGTTTTGTAGGAATGAAGGAGAAAAAGCCTTTTTTCCAAGCAGCTCTGCAGCACTCAGGGATTGCTGGTACCAAGATCCAGCTCCGAGCCTCCACTCTGTTCCCCCCCTTCGCTCAGGCAGCATTTCATTAATTTAGAAAGCATGATCTCATTAGGAAATTCCATTCCAAAGTTTCTGGAGTTGAAAAGCTGGGGAATTTCCCCAGGTTCTCAAAACCTTTGGTCAAAAAAAGCCAAGTTACTCCCCATTCCTCTTTAAACAAATAAGGTTAGCAACCCTTTTGCCATTCACAATTCAACATTCACACTAAATTAATTTTTCCAAAAGTAATTCAAATAAAAGCTTTGCTGCTGCTACCCTTTTCAGAGCTGCAAGATTGAATAAGGCATCTGAATAAAATTGTGTATTACAGCCTTCTTTAATATTTAAGCATGACATTCATTGATTTGTTTCTTGTTTTCTGCAAACCTTGACAACATGATAAAATAAATCATAAGAAGAAAATATAGTGGTAACATCTTTTATGGACTTCACATAGTCATCAATCTCAAGCTGTGAGTGAATTATCAGTGCAGCAAAAAGATCTATGTTTTAAGAGCTCCAATAGCACACTAGCTAGAGGTTTTTCACAAGCAAACTCAAGGCGAGTGACTGATAAGCATCATTATTGTTTTCTGAGAGTCTGGTTTATAGTGTGTTGTGGAGGTGTTGGCATATATGTTTCAGAAGGAAAGGTTTGATCAATTCTAAGTAGACATCTACTAACATATAAAAAATATAACAAGGGTTCCTGCTGAGCAGTATTAAAGTACCTATTGCACCATGTCAGCATGACAGGCCCCATGTTGTGTTTTCGATTATATTTAATATAGAATTAACCTTTCTTAATGGAACATATTGTGCATGCAACGGGAGTGAAAAATATTTATTTTGACCAAAACAAATATCATCCTTATTTAGGTTTTAAGGAATACTTCTTTATTTTCAATTTATAAAACTTCTCATCATAAAATTGTCGCAGCCCCGAACTGACAGGAAGGAATAAAAGGGTTTTTTTTGGGTTTTTTTTGTTTCTTTTTTTTTTCCTGTGGCTTGTGAGCTATAAAGAAAGGAAGCTGCTGAGGGCATCAGGAGCAGCTGGGAAAAACATCTGTGGGGCAGCAAATGGGGAAGGGAGGAATGTGGGCACCACCACCCCCTTATCCACTGGTAATTCCATGAAATGCAAGGAGCCATCCCATTGGAATTACCAGATGCCAACACTCTCCATGATGGTGGTTTCAATGGGGAGGCACATCCCCGAAAACGGGATCCTTCTGTGTGGAAAATATCAGAATTGAGGGGATGGTCTGGGGTAATCAAAGGCTGGGAAGAGAAACGTGGAACTAGGAATTAGTTGAGAGCAGAATTGAGAACAGAATTGAGGGGATGGTCTGGGGTTTTCAAAGGCTGGGAAGAGAAACATGGAATTAGGATTTAGTTGGATGGGATAAAGCAGCTCACTTGCAGGAGCTGGCACTGCTGCATAATGAGGTTATGCAAAGGTATCATCGTTTTGCTGTGAAAAATGCCACTCCCGAAAGTAACTCTTTCACCAGGCTCCCAAATGTTTTATATCTGCTAAATGGGCTAATGAAAGCTTTAGGTTTAGAAAGCAGTAGCCTAGGGATTGTAAGAGTAAATATTAAGATGTTTTCTGACAAGCTGAATATATGTGGTTTCCCACAAAATCCCACAGTGCTTTGCACTCCATAAATATCACTCCTCTTCCCTCACAACTTTTACTCCATGAAATATGATGCCGCCGTCCACTAAAACATAGCTGCACTTTCCTTGGGCTGGAGCCCCGGCACACATTTATTTATTTACATAGGGTGAGCACCATTCATCACCCTCCTAATTAATGCAGCCAGGCAGGAGGGGGTGAAGGATTTCCTTCTCCATCCCGGGAATTTTCACGGGAATCTCCTCAGCCAAAAGGAACCCCAACTCTTGGAGGCCTCTGGAGCTGGGCATCAAGCAGAGCTCGCCAAAGCCACGAGGCCAAACCTTCAAATGAATTTTTGGGGGCCATGTGGTTGGTGGCCTGGTGGGTTTGGTCAGGTAGGGATGCTCTGAATTATTGGTGTTCCAGGGTGAAATTCCTGTCACTCCAGGCTCAGCCCTTCTGGCTGTAGCTGGGGGGAGCTGTGGCCTGGAAGAGGAGACACGAAGACGTTCTTGATGCTATTAAAGAGCTGCAGAAAGATGTGAGTATTATTTGCATCCATTTTCTCCTTTCATTAAGAAGCTGCCTGGGAGTTGAGCTTGCAGCAGTGCCCTGGCTGGGTCTCCCCAGGTTGTGAGAGCAAAGCCTGCTCAGTAGCAAAATTCAGAATCTCAAATGACGTCCAAGCTCTGCAAAATGCTTAACTTGGTAAGTGGGGAGATTTTCTTGTAAATTCAATTTTTCTTGTAATTCAATACCGCACCAGAGGTCTCACTTGATGGAAAAGAGGCTCTGTGCTCCTGGAGTGTTTTACAAATATGTAAATATTATACCTAAGCTGCCCCTGTTAATTAAATATGGCACTTTACACAAGCATATTGTTTCCAGTCTCAATGTTCTGGCTTAAATCCATCATCAGTAATTACGTTCTGTCCTTTTAAATTCTTTCCTGGCTTAATTAGCTAAATTATTCTACTTCACTTCCTGTCCCAAACTTGCAGGCAGTGCTGGTGACCCTTCTCTGTGGCTCCTGGGCTTTGTCCCCTGGTAGGAGTTGTGGCATCATCACTCATCCGTGGGGAGGTGGGAATTCCACAGGCTGGGAATTTCACAAGGATGCTGTGGCTTCCCAGTGCTGGCACTGGGCTATCACAATTCACTCAACACTTAACCACAGTTTAAATTTATATACGTTTTACTTACATTTTCTGAAGCATTTTTATATAATATCTGCTCCCCCCAAATATTTTTAATTCATAATAAACATAATTCCAATTCATAATAAACGTAATTCCTAGTGTTAAAAGTTTAAAATACTTATTCCCAACTCTCCTGATACTTATTTAGATGAAGGAACTAAGGAAAAAAAATCATCCAAACCATCAGGCTATGCAAAATAAATCAGAAACTAATACCTGTTAAAGCCAAAAGTGCTGAACCAGATGAGCACATTGGAGGCACTGGACAGTACAGAATATCCAGGACTGCTAATGAGAACTCCCCATTTTTAATTTCCAGTTATTTGGATATTAAATTAATGGCTCCAGGTCTCAGGAACATGGAACAGCACCACAAATGAGAGAAACTCTGCTCAAATCCGAGAGGAGTTCTACAATTAATAAAGATAAAGCAGGGACGAGGTAGAAAAGGAGGGAGCTGCAGTTTAATATACTTATCCTATGAATATTTCTATAAAATCTCTTCAAGTTTTTTAGTGAAACAAAGTCCTGAATAGAAATGGAATATTTATTTTCAATACCAGCTTTTAGCTACCAAGATTCCATTAAAATTATGCCGGAGAAAAAAAAAAATTAAAGATATGTATCTTGCTAATAAAAATACACTTTGGTGAGAGATGTTGCAGAAGCAGAACCTCCTGTAAATTAGGTCACTTCTCCAGTAAACCATCTCCTGAACTCCTTTGTGGGAATTATGTAGGAAACAGGTTTTCTTTTCAAATCTTAATATAAAACTTGGAGAAGGAACAAGTCTTCTACCTTATTCACATTCATAAAAAAATCATAATGTAGCATCAATATTCACTTAATAAAGAGACCATTTACACTGCTGGGCTGCTGTTCTTTTGTTTGCCAGGGTGGATTTTTTTTTAATCATATGGAAGAGTCGGTGCAGCAACATCTGTGACTTGTCAGTCATTTAATTAACCAAAGAAAAGCTAGCTATTCATTTTATTTCTGTATATGTTAATGCCAGAAACTAATAGAAAACAGCTAGTAAATTGTCCTCTGCATATATTGGACACAGCAACAATTACTCTGGCAGAGAAGATATAATAAAAGAGGAAATTTTAATAGTATTCTTATTCTATTTATTCTCAGGGGCTTCTGTTTCAAGGTACTGTAGAAATTAACAATTATTTCTTTTCATTGTTTTTGATGATCTTTTTCCATTATGGCCCTATCCGACTTAAAAGAAAATATAATTTGAACTTTTCTTTTTTTTTTTTTGTATTAAATTTTCTTTGGCACCTGGAGATTTCCTTTCTGGTTGGTTACGGGGAGGTCCTGAGAAGGTTCAGAAAAATAAGCAGCAAGTGTTTCTTTCAGACAGCTGGTTAAGGACTGTCAGTTATTGGGACAATCAAGAGAACTCAGCTTCAAACCCAGAACTTTCACATAATAAAATAATTTGCTTTTCCAGCCTTCATTTTATTGACAAATATGTCTTTCCCATATTTTTGGAATGTCTGTCATATGATACGTCTAAATACTTGCTATTGCTCTGCTATATAAAGCAATTAACTGACTTTATACAGCAAATTGTCAGAGGATTTCCCCAGAAAGCTTGGGGAAATCTAACCTACGGAACTGTTCTCCAATTTATTGACATGCTACGGTGGTGAAAAAAGTAGGACATCAATAAACAGCTTTAGCTGGAAAACTGGAATCTGATTATAAGTATTGGGAGCTGGAGACCAGAGCCTCAATTAAAATACATGGCATGGCTTTAGTTTAAAGCAGAGAGGTGCTGGGTTTTAATGGGAAAAAGCAAGGCTTGGTGAAGGGTGGGAATGCAGAAATGTGGAGTTTTACATGCCAGGCTCCCCCTGGGAGTGTTTGAACTGGATCCAGGTTCAGCTCCTCATCCCAGACCACTCCTCTGCCTCGGGGAAGCTCTGGCAGGGGGAGAACCTCGAGGATTTTGTGCAGGAAATGATCTTGTCCTCCTTTCAAGGGCACAGAGGTGGTGCAAGGGGAAAGCTGGAGCACAGGTTGAAGAAAAACAGCTCAGGACCGGCCCTGGATGGATTCCCCACCCTCAAGGAAAGTCCTTCTTCTTCCTGCAGAATCCACATTCGCCAAAACAGCAGGTTTGGAAATTTTGGGTTGAGAAAAACAATCAAACCATAATCATTGAGGTTTGTACAGTAAATATTAATTAGGACTAAAACACCTGTGTAAGAAAGTGGATTAAATAGGTCTGGAAGTGCTGGATCACTCACAGGAATCTACAAAATAGATGAAATCCCCAAAATTCACAAATAGAATTTTAGAATCACAGAATCATCAAGGTTGCAAAAGATCTTCAAGATCATCAAGTCCAACTTCTGACTGAGTAGCACCAAAACTGCAATAACAGACTAAAAATAAAGCAAATCCCAGATTTTACATCAACCATGCCCCCCCCCAAAAAAAATAAAAGGGCATAAATGACAGAAAAATATATATACATGATGTCAAAAAGTTATTTTTAATACAGTGAAGGAAAACTTCCTACCTGAATGTTAACTTCAAGAAGGAAACCTTCCTACCTGAATTTTAACTTCATTACTTTTGCTAGAAGGCCTTGTGCTCTGCCACTGGTGGTACCTCACCTGCAGTGCTGAGAGGGCGAGGAAGGGCTGCTGAGATTGGCTGGAAATAATTTCTTTGTTAACAAATTATCTGCCTAAGCACAGTCCTTACACCTGTGTAACTTGAGTTTTTCAAGTCTTTTTCCTGCTCTTTTATCCCCACTGGTGCTTACACTAATTTGAACCTTGGTTTTATCTGTAACATCTCTTGCTGACTTTTAGGGTTGGTTTTTTATTGCCACACAAGGAGCTTTAGGGGCTTGATCTTGGCATAGGACAGACGATAAAGAGGAGAAAAGCAGAAGAAGAAACCCCAAAACGAGCTGCAGCCCTTCCTTTGGCAGTGTTCCCCCTTGATGAGATGCATTTGAACGTGTCAGGAGCCCGGTGCCACCTTCCCTGGATTGTTAATATTCTGGTTATCATGCAAGAAGTGGCTGATGAACAAGTTTAAGCAGTGTGCAAACAACGTCACCTGCTGGGAAGTGTTAAGGTACCCATCATACCATGTCAACTTGACAGGCCTCATGTTGTGTTTCTGATTATATTTAGTCATATAAAATTAACTTTTCCTAATGCAGCGGGTTGGGGAGGCAACATGGACAGCACAAGAGTTATTTAGGGTAAAACCTATTTGTATTCAGATTTACTAATGAGAAACACAATGTGAGCAAAATCCCTCCTCTCATTGAATGCATTTATGGAGGGCCAGGGCTGGAGTGCCTCGAGCCCTGAGCCGTGGCAGAGGTGACAAAGCACGAGGGGTTTGTGGTGTTCCTGCTGAGCAGCAGGGCCAGCTCTGAGCCCATGGCAGGACTGAAGCTGTCTCCAACCTTCCTGGAGCTCTGCTCACCTCCATGTGGGATTCTTAGAGTTGTTTAAGGCAGTTTTGAGGCAATTACAGTGATTCCAGTAATTTTTAAATTTTTTCCCTTTTTTACCTCCTTTTTTTTTAACTTTAATTTTCCTTTCCTTTCCTTTCCTTTCCTTTCCTTTCCTTTCCTTTCCTTTCCTTTCCTTTCCTTTCCTTTCCTTTCCTTTCCTTTCCTTTCCTTTCCTTTCCTTTCCTTTCCTTTCCTTTCCTTTCCTTTCCTTTCCTTTCCTTTCCTTTCCTTTCCTTTCCTTTCCTTTCCTTTCCTTTCCTTTCCTTTCCTTTCCTTTCCTTTCCTTTCCTTTCCTTTCCTTTCCTTTCCTTTCCCTTCCCGTTTTTCCCCTTTCAAAACTTTCTATGACAATATTTTCATTTTTTTTAGGTCACCCATATTTCCCATGCATTCCTCTGAGTGTTGTTTTTGTCACAGATGATATCCCCATGTCACAGGCCAAATGAAAAATCCCAAGCAGAGGAGCTGGGAGCACATTCCCTTTCCCAGAATGTGCTGGCTAAACCAGGCTGAGAGTCACCCAACTGCTTAGATTAAGAAAAAAAAGCCAAAAATTGTCCAATTTCTGCACCAAGCAGCACAAGCTCTCAGCACTCACAGGCAGCAGCTTTGGTTGGCTCCCTTTGGTTCTTTGCCATCTCAAATTCAAGGTTCAGTGACCCATTCCTGCCCACTGGCTGTTGGGCAAAGGATCAGGATTTATTAATTATTATAAAAGCCAGGGAGGGGGCCTTCCTAATTAAAGACTCTTTGTGTCACTCCTCATTTTGGACTGCCTGCCAGCCTGCTGTACCTGGCTCTGCTCAGATGACACCCAGCCCTCAGCCTGGAACTGGATTCTTAGGAGAAACTAAGGGAGGAAAACGCAATAAAATGTCTTCAACTGCTTGTGCAGAAAGAGGGAAGGTGAAAAAGAGTGTAATTGTTCAGTTCAATAAAGGGGGAGACACAAAAATGCCTTTTTTATTAATGTTGTTGAGGCTTAAAGGCTGAAATTTGGCATGGAACAGCTCTGGAGCCTCATATGAGAGGAAACCAAATGACTGATTTATGGGCACTTGGAAATTGCTTCCCACTCTGGCTCATTAATGGCTAAATTGGGCTTAGTCCTCATCCAGCAACACTCCATTGGCCCGGGATGCTCTGGCCATGAGGCCCCTCCGAATTTCCAGCACTGGTCAAGGCTGCATCAAACTCATCATTATTACAAACCCCAAACTCTTTAAATGAATTAAAGGAATATTAATAATGTGAGATGCAGGCAGCCTATATGAGTTTAGGAGATGATGAGGGGCTCTGGACACATTTTTCTTTATGTCCAAGACCTTCAGCAAGAACAATTTTCTGAGAAAAAGAACTATTTTGCAAGATAAAGAACTATTTTTGAGAGGAAAAATTGTATTTCTTCTTATCCTCGCATTGCAGTGACAGGAAAAAGACAGGTTTTTGTCACTTGAAATGATTTTGCAATGAAGTAAATCCCTGATTTACAAAAGTTTAGGACATCACTGGGAGTAAAAGGTACTGCTGCTTAATTAAAATGTACTTGATGGGTGGAAATCAGCATTCAAAGCACCGAGGAGTTACAGCAGCAGCGACAAACGAGTTTGTGTTTTGTGTTGCGATTTACTGCCAACAGCTCTGCCTTCCCTGGGCCCTGTGATGTTCCAGGGAATGGGCTGGAAATTCAATCCATGCCTAATGGGCTTAACTTGGGAAGGGAAAAGAAAAAGCACCCGCTGCCTGCTCCACTCTGTGCCCCCCTGCACGAGCTGCCGGGAGCAGGGGACAGAAAATGCTGATTTTAATGGAAAATGGGGCTGGTTTAACCTGGATAGAGGAATATGTGAGCAGGGAAAAGGAAAGGAAAGGAAAAGGAAAGGAAAAGGAAAGGAAAAGGAAAGGAAAAGGAAAGGAAAAGGAAAGGAAAGGAAAGGAAAGGAAAGGAGAAAGAAGGGAAAGGGAAAAGGAAAAAAGGGAAAGGGAAAGGGAAAAGGAAAGGGAAAGGGAAAAGGGAAAGGAAAGGGAAAGGGGAAAGGGAAAGGGAAAGGGAAAGGGGAAAGGGAAAGGGAAAGGGAAAAGGGAAAGGGAAAGGGAAAGGGGAAAGGAAAGGGAAAGGAAAGGGAAAGGAAGGAAAGGGGAAAGGGAAAGGGAAGGAAAGGAAAGGAAAGGAAAGGAAAGGAAAGGAAAGGAAAGGAAAGGAAAGGAAAGGAAAGGAAAGGAAAGGAAAGGAAAGGAAAGGAAAGGAAAGGAAAGGAAAGGAAAGGAAAGGAAAGGAAAGGAAAGGAAAGGATTTAAAATAACCCCACCAATAAATACTCAAAAAAATTACAAAACAGATTTTAGAAATTGCTCATCAGTGAAGTGTTCACCCTCTGCAAATTTTCCTATTTCTAGATATGAAAATGGAACTATAATATTGGACTGTTCTGGGTAATATTGGGATGGGTGTACTGGAAGAGCAGGGACATTCGCTTGCTCTCCCAACTGCCCCTGAGCCAGGCCATGGCTTTGCTGCCATCCTGATTCCTGACAGAACAGGTGGATAAGGAAAGGAAAAGCACATGCAGGAGAGGATTGGCTTCTGCAGCCTCATGTCACAGAGAGAATGCTCAAAGAAAAGGGCCATTTAACAAGTCAAATAGTTTTGTTTTTTTAAAAAAAACTTTCACCTGTGAAGGCAGTGACAAGGAACCATCTGCAATCAGCCTCCCCTCACCTTTTTCAGGTGGAAGCCAAGGAAATCCTGCAGTGATATTACCTGTGCTAATGTGAACAGAGCTCAATGCACAGGAGAATAGGTGAGCAAATGTGGGTGCACACAAGTGTAAGCCCCAATTCAAGAATGTGTCCCTGATTGCCTGGAGGGGGAAAAAAACCACTCCTGGCAAGTGGAGAATGCATTATCTCCATAATATAGCTGGAGATACCGGAGGAAATTTCAGCATCAAATATTTGTACACAGGTCCTATTTATTAAAAGCAAATATTGACCGTTCGGCCCTTAAATATTTTAAATAATTTATTCTAAATATTTTGATACGGGAGTAAATTAATGCTAAAGCATTTCTTTGTTTGTGCCAAATCAGTGCTTCCCAGTAGGAAGTTAGTCCATCCTTGCAAGCAAGCTTTCACTCTCAGTAGGCAGTCCATTTCTGTAGAGTGCCATTAACTTAATTTCAAAAAGAACCAGTAAAGGTATATGGAGCAGGCAGTAATAGCATGGAAAATATCCAAAATTACTAGACCCCAGCAACAGAACTTCGATGCCATTTTCATGCACTAATAATTTGTAGTTTACATATTGAAGGTAACTATAAACTGACTACTTCCTTGGTTAAGTCTTGCAGGTAATTGCAAATATGTTGTTAGTGCTGTACCTTTCCCCATCTGAGAGCAGCATCTCTAGGAAAAACAACAGAAAGCACAATTTTCACCTTGTTTCCAGAAGTGTTCTGGAGTTTCTTTGTCACCAGCAATATTAAATTTACTTGTGCTCAAACTATAAAAGTGTGGCAATTTTAAAACTAGATTTCATAACCCAAAATTGTAACATTTTGGATAGTCTTGCCTGTAATTTAAGTCAAATCTTGTCTTAATAATGCAGATTTGATGAATATGAAGCACACACATGGAAAACTATGTGTTCCAAATCAGAAAAGTCTTTTGGAACTCCTCTTCATTTTGGCTGAGAAATTCAATCTGTGGAAAGAACAATATCAACACAACAACGTTGTTTACTCTTGGGTGTCATCCAAAATAACTTGTGTGAGAAGTGGGACACAGATTTTCCTGTTCCTTCAGAGGTTCTCATGAAGAATTCTGTATTTTTACATTTCTGCTGCCCCAAGAGCTGCTGGTTGGATGGTTTTCATATGCAGAGCAGTTGTAGCAAGTCTGGATTTAAAGAGGAGGTGGAACAAGGTGGAATTTCATAACTCCAAGGTCACTAATATCCCAAATCCCAAACCCCTGGCTCTGCTCAGTCTGCTCATGGTGTTGGACTTTTGGACCATGGACACAAAAGTTTTGCTCACAGTGGGGACAGAGATGCCTTGGGAAACAAAGGGAGAATCTTCCCATCCGGATAAACCCAAAGCTCCTGCTGGTTTCACTTCTCTCTGTTTCAAGGTCTCCCTTTGAGACAGGAGTT
Source organism: Zonotrichia leucophrys gambelii (assembly GCF_028769735.1). Classification (NCBI taxonomy): domain Eukaryota; kingdom Metazoa; phylum Chordata; class Aves; order Passeriformes; family Passerellidae; genus Zonotrichia; species Zonotrichia leucophrys. Next base: position 1,563,730 of record NC_088176.1, on the reverse strand, counting down.
CTCTTAGAAAGGTAAAAGAAAATCCTGGGAAAAGCTTCCATCCACTCACATACCTCATTTATGTCAATCAGCCAGTGCTTTCCCTGCTCACAGAACACACATTTCACAATTCAACCCATCATTTAAGAATTTTTGATATTTGAACCTGTGATGTTCCTTAAAGTTTGCTGTGTCTGTCCTATTGGACATTTAGGGGCCCTGGAATCACTTTGGTTTCCAATCTCTTAAAATATTTGTTGTAAAAAAATCGTGTCTCCTCTGAGAGACCACAGATTTTTTTTTCTGATAGACAAAATCACAGATCAAAATCAGCAATGCATCAAGGTCAGCAATTAAATGGGTTAACTCTTCGTCTTTTCAGTAAACAAAAAATATTGCTCTGGGATGGGGCAATGTTTGGAATATTTGGAAAGAAAACATTAGAAAAAGTGAGAGAGGCTGAGAAGAGCCCTTGCAAAATGGGCAGTTTGCAGCCCTTCAGCTGGAGCCCAGGTTCTGCTGGCCGTGCCAAGCTGAGATCCTGCAGCTGGCCAAGCAGGCAGGGGGAATTGCAGTGCTGGGCCAGCTCCCTGGGAGGAACATTGCAAACTGCATTTTGGGCCTGGGAGCACGAGCCAGCACAGCAAATTAGGGAATGTGATCTGCAAACCACAGGACAGCGTCGCTGCCCTCGGAAAAAGACACCCAGTGAGAAGGTTGTTCAGTGAGAAGGGAGGATATTAATAAAAATCCTTTTGCTCATTGGCCATCCGGGGGGAGTGCACAGCAAAAGGCACTTTTTGGCTGATATTTGAATTGGTGGATAAATTGTCTTACAACAGGCACAAGGTTTATAGCAAGGATCTCAAACTGAGTAACTCCCTCTGTTCACCCTCCCAGTGTCCAAGGCCAGGCTGGATGGGGCTTGGACCAGCCTGTGGAAGGTGGACACCAGTGGAAGGTGGACACCAGTGGAAGATGTCCCTGCCCATGGCAGGAGGCTGGAACTGGATAATTTTGAAGGTCCCTTCCAATCTAAACCATCCCATAAATCTGTGCTGTATCAACCACAGTGACCTCAAGAAATCTAAGCATCTAAAGTTATATCCTTCCATATTTTGGAGGCGTCCAAACCTCCGGATCCAATGCGCTCTTAAAAAAAAAATTCAATTCCTCCCAAATCAGGACTTTTTGCAGCTGGGTGTTGGACATGGGCTCAATCCTTCCTCCTCCATGCAGCAAGGGAAGATGTCCCTGTGATTTCCTGTGGCTCCCCTGAGCCCCTCTGCCCTGCTCCTCCCCAGGGCATGGGGAGGGATGCAGAGGCTGAGGAGAGGAGCAGAGAGCCCCAACCCTCCCGTCAGGATGCCCTGTAGGCAGTGGAGGAAATGGAGTAAGGACAAGGAAAATTGGATTTAATCATTGCCACTAATAAAGGGGCAAGCGCAGAGAGCCAGTTCTACGCTGCTGGCAAAATTAATTGCTCAAGGCACATTAACAGTGTATTAGTTAACACATACACAGTGAGTAAATTGTAATTAAGCCAACTAACTAAATAATAAATACGTAGACTTTGTATGACAATCGGTCCTTGTAAAAATCCTTTCCACACCAGTGATAATTATTGACTTGCACAACTTAAACTGAAAAAATCCAAACTGATACCCATTTATATTAATCTTCAAAATGGCTTGGATTGGTATTTTTATTTTTTTGTATTGGTAAATGAAAGAATGATGTCATACAGCAGCATTAAGTACTATTAAAAAGGCCATAACTAACATTGGGTGCATAAATAATACATAAAATGACACTTTTACACACTTTGTGAAGAATTGCTTCATGGGTTATGCAATCTTTTCCAAAACAAGTTCCAAGAAATAACATCACCCGTTATGTTTCATAGCTACAAATTGGTAACTGAATTAACATTCATTTATTAAGTTTACATGGAGAACTCCTCTAATTCAAACGCTTGCAGATTATAATTTATTTTTATCCGAGGTATAATTTTTCATCTCTTGTTTTTGCCAAAGTCAATACAGCCTCAGCCAAACTCTGGTTCCAGTTCTCCATTTGTACCCTCCTGTTCTTGGCTACTTACCTAGATGAGTCTTTTCTAGCGGGGAAGGTAAATAAATGAGCTTGGATCACAAAAAAAAAGTCATTTGTAAAATTTTGAATTTCAACTATGGTTCCTGAGTCAATATTGACAGCTTTAGGATCCTACTCCTGCAATTTAATAAAAAATAGAACAGAGAATCACTTTTGCACATATGGAACTTGCACAACTGGTCTGCCAGGAGAGGTTGAATATGTTATTTTTTTAATAATCTGTTTTATTTCTCCTATCCCAGTTTAATCTGCAAGTCAAATACAGGCACACTGTGGAGTGGGACAATATGAAAAGACCTTTTCTTCATGAATAAGCTCCATGAAAGTCCCAAAAAGGACTTGTCTTCTGGGACACAGGCTGCTGCAGCTCTGAAGAGTTTTACAGCATCATGGACTCTGATGTCCCAGGGTCCTCTGAGGTTCTGATCCAAATTATGTCTAATCAGCCACATTAATAATAATAATAGTAATAATAGTAATAGTAATAATAATAATAATAATAATAATAATAATAATAATAATAATAATAATAATAATAATAATAATAATGAATAATAAATAATAAATAATCCTACCTTTGTTGTACTGTCCATTATTCACTTGTTCCACGTCTTCCCATATTTTCTATATTCCAAGTTCTGAAAATTAGTCATCTCTTAAATTCGAAGGGAAAAGGAGTTGCTAGAGAATAAATCCACCTTATCTCATTGCAAAAATATTTAACCAAGTCTTTCTCTTTGATCATTTAAGCACTGAAAGGGGCAACACAGGAACATTTGGAGTCTGGAGGTGTCCAAGGAATTCCTGGATGTGGCACTCGGTGCCCTGGGCTGGGGACAAGTTGGGCAATGGGCACAGGCTGGGCTTGATGGGCTGGGAGGGCTTTTCCAACCTCAATAATTCTGAATTCTGGGATTCTGTGAATCAATCAGCCCCTATTCCATGTGCCCACGTGCTGATGGTCAGAGCCAGGCTGAGGTGAGCAGGACCAAGGTGCAGGAACAGCCAGGTGAGGCTCTCTGACCTGCGGCAGGCAGGAGAACAGGTAACCAGGGATGATTGAACACTTTGGATCTATTAAACCTTTTAAACATGGCTGAAGTCTGAACTTGGCTGATAAATCATTCCAGAGTGCGCCTTGCATGGATTGAAGGGAGAGGGAAATGAAATATATAAAAAAGCCATCAAGACTGAAATTGTTCTTTAACCTCCACAGCCTTTAAAGTGTTTCTCAAAGCCTAATGATACCTTGTCATTTTTCTGATTTAATGCACATTTGTTCAGGGTTGGTCTGGGCCAGGGGGGTCCTGTTTCTTCACAGATAATTTCCATAGCTGGGATAAGGATGTTTCAACCAAATCCAAGCAGCTTCTCCCAAGCAATGTACCCAGCATTAGGGAAAGTAGAAATGTGTGAGCTCAGAAGACTTCATCATTAAAATCCTTAGTTTAGCCTTGAAAACAGTGGAGTTTTATACAAAAAGTTGAATTTCTTTCCTTTTTTTTTTTTTTTTTTGGTGTTGATTTTACCTTCGTTCCATTGCAAAAGCAGAGCTGTCACAGGAAAGATGTTGTTGATGCCTTTTAGGCTGTTACTGGAAAAAATAATTATAAATCTGCCAAACACCACCCAAAAAAGTTGTATTTAACTATTCTGTTTCTCTATTTCCCTAATTCTGAGTTGAACTTCAAAACCTTGCTGGACTATTTATAGAAGGCAGTTGGGATCCTGTTCCTTCAGAAAGAAAACCATGGATATAAAATATAGCACAGATATGTTCAGAGGACTTCAAGATGTGAAATGGAAAAGTATTCTATGTATTACTCCAAAAAATGAACACTTCTATAAAGCAGTTTGAGAATATTATTTTGGTTTTTCATTGTTTCTTTTAGCTGCTGTCTAATCCAATGGATTAGATCATCCAGGGCTCTAAATGAAACCCAGAAATTCCTTTCTTTGTCAGTGCTGGAGAACATTCCACACAGGGTCCCAGCTGGATCTGTCCTGGATCCAATGCTATTCAATATTTCATTAACAACTTGGATGACAGAAGAGAGAGCAGACTTTGGATGACACCAAAGCGGGAAAGATCGCGAGTATTAAAATTCCAAATTATTTTGGAGCAGCATCCTAATGATGACATTTAATAAAGACGAGTGTGAGGCACTATGTATAGGAGGAAAAATCCGATCCACACAAATACAATGGTGGAAGTGGTGCTACAGAAAGGCAAAGAACTTTCTGGGATCTCTGCAGAGCATCATTAGGGCCTTAACAAAAATAAAGTGTCTGTTTCCTGGCATTAGCCTTTAAAAATAAGATGAAGAAAAACTGGGGAAAAGTGAAGAGGAAAATAATAGGAAATTACAAATATTTGAGAAAAGCTGTGAAGAGTCTAGAAAGAGGAAGGAGACCCTCAATACTATTTTAATTTTAAATATATTTATGACCATGCATATGAAAGCAAATATATGCAAATCTTTATTTTAAATAAGGTGACAAGCACTTTTTTCCATGTCCGAAGAGCGCTGGACAAGAAGTAACAGGTTTTAGCCTGCAGGAAGGGAGTTTTTCTATCTGAAAGGATAATTAGGCACCGGAGCAAATTACCAGGGGAGATTGTGAAACTCACTGGCAATTTTGAAGAACAGATTAGACATACATCTGCCAACACTCGTGTAATTTTAGTTGGTCCTGGTCCAGGGCACAGAAGGAAAAGGGCCCGGATCCATCTTGCCTGATGGGAGAGACACCAAACTCTGGGAACTGGCCGTCCTGGGAACCTCTGATGGGCCATTTGAAGGGCAGAGGTGTTAAATTCTGTGTGCTGCAGAGCCAGAGGTGACTGCATTCCTCATCCACTTGCTGGAGTCAGCTGGAATCAATCTGGATATGGGCATATTCCAGCCTGGAATCCAGCTTAACACCCCCTCCACCCCACCGGCTTCTCAGGGCTTCTCGATATATTGATTCAAATTTCCTGAATGGGAATCAATTCCCAGCACAGAGAGGAGAGTGGACATCCAGGATATATGGATTTATTTTTGCATATATCCTTTTATCTGAATGGATTACCTCTGCACCCAAAAACACAGGTCTCAGGGTAGTGCAGTCAAAATAAAGAGTTACAGTCTAAAATTAAGGTTTGGAGTTTAAAATAAAGAGTTGCAGCTTAAAATAAATAGTTGCAGTTTAAGATAAATACTTGTAGTTTAAAAATAAAGACTTCCAAGTTCAATCTCAGCCATTTGCATAATATTCAGCAATCAACTAAAAATAAGAGTGTAAAAAACCAAAAGTGGTTCTATGCCTGAAAATAAAACAGGTTTTGTCATGGCAGCTGTACCTGGGTACCTACAGCTTCCATAGACATCCAGAAAAATCCCTGCTAAGCAATCCCTGTGGGATTCCTTGGCAGGGAGCTGTAAGGAAATAGAAATTTTTAAATATTCCCGCCTTCTTCTACAATAATATTTTATATTAATTTTGTGTTACACCTTTGAAACCACCCTGCAAAAAAAAAAAAAAAATCCCTGTGCATCAGGGGCATATTCCCTAAATGACAGCCTGGGCTTAAAACGTCTGTCCAGGAATTCTGCCCTTTGCTTCCAGACTAAATGCTCCTACACGGGCTCCTCGCTGGCCAGGCTCGTGCCCATCTGCCGGGATGGCGCGGTGCCTGCGGCAGGTCGGCGTGCCAGCTTCCCTGGGTCAGCAGTGCCAGCATGTGACAGCTCGAGATGGACAACCTGCCTCGTGCTGCCACATCTCCCTTCCAAAATCAGCTCTCCTCAGGCTGGCTCCGTGCATCGGGGATCAGGGAGCAAATGGAAAATACCTGCGGGGAGCGGGAAGCGCGAAAAGTTTGGGGGGTGTTTGCCCTTTCCAAAAAATCAGGCTTCTAGGAAACACAGAAAGCTCATTTGGGATGTTAGATATTGTAAAAATATTGCCCACAGGAATGCTCTGAAAGCAAACCTTTGGCAGGGTTTCAGTAGCTGCATTAGGCAACTCGTGGGCAAAAGGATTGCTCCCAGCTCTTCCTGGCCAGGACTCCCATTTGTGTGGGAAGTGCCTCCCTTCCTCCAGACTAATTAATAAACCAACAGTATTGACAGGCTGCATTGCCCAGAATGGGGTCAGTGCAGCAGGCCCACAGCACAGGGGTGAGGATGCTCAGCTCTGGCCGGCTCCAGGAGCAGCTCCTGCCCTGCCCAGGTGGGATCAGAGGGAGCCTGGTACCTCAGTGGGGGTTTGGACAGAAGGACAGGATTGTGTCACCCCATGGACAGGGTTTGCCCACAAAGTCAAGGGAAGGCACAGGTTAGACTGGGCTTGGAGCAACCTGGGATAGTGGAAGATGTCCCTGCCCATGGCAAGGGATGGAACTGGGTGGGGTTTAAGGTCCTTTAAAGAACCAACCCAACCCAAACCAGTCTGGGATTCCCATGTGAACTCCAACAACCCTTGCAGCATCCCTTGGCAGTTCCAGCTCTTTTGGAGGATACCCATCTCCCACCAAAAAATCAGAATGGCAAATCAGAGCAAGGGGAATCCTGATGAAATAACATTAATATCTCCTCCAGGAGAGAATGCCTTCCTGAGGAACCACGTCAAGAATGCACCTGGTGGAGCACTTCAGCCCCACGGACCCCACGTGCGCATTCTCAGCCATGTAGAAAATTATCCCCGGCAAAGCTGGTCACGTATCAAACACCCCGTTCCTGGCTGTTCTGCGGAGCCTGACGTGCAGGAAGGTGGACAAGGCGGGAGACAGAACGAGTGTAGATCATTACAGGAACCACAAAGGGCGCAACTGTGAGTGATGGAGCCGTAATGGAAAGGCGGGAGTGTGACAGCGGGAGCGCCGCTCGCCTGAGCCGCAGCTCCCGCCGTCCCACGGACACCTCCTCTGATAATCCATCATCGATCCTGCTCCTGCTCCCACCCTGCAACCTCTGCCCACCTCTTAGGCTCACCACCTGTGACATTCCTCGAGAGCTCAGGGGACAAGGTGAAAGTGTAAAGCAACAAAAAGCCACATATGGATGGAATGATCCCTCCGCGTTTGCTGTATCCGTATTCACCTTCCCCTGCCATCACCTCCTTTTCTATCATGGGTTATTATCTGTATTTCCATAGCATAAGAGCTCAACACTGAGATCAAAGCTCCACTGTGCCAATCACAGGAGCTGAGGCTGCCTGACAGAGAGCCAAAACCAGGGATTTGGGGTGAAATGTGGGGACAGGGGCAAGTTGCCTCAAGTGACATCTGTGCCTGGGCACAGGTCTGGATGGCACCTTGGCTCAGGGCACGGTAATGCTTTCCATTCTTTCCAGCCATACAAGTAAAGGAAACCATCCTGCTTTATTTTATTAAAGTCATATGTTATTCTGGAATTCTGTGTTGCTGTTATTCTGCCTGCTTAGTCTGGCAGTCTAAGTATATTTGAAAACCAATAAAATAAAATATTACCAAAAAACATAATACTCTAGAAATCCACTCCCTTCTGTAATTACAGTTTAATGTCTAACATACTTTGTGCTTCACATTCAGCAAACTTTGATACAGTACTTAGACAGAAATTATGGTGCACCAGAGTAACATACATTTGCTGGCAATGAAAATGGGAAATAATTTCTCTTTTATAATTAGGGGATGTCTGCAGGATGGAGGTGCTATTTGTTTGTCATCACAGAATATGCCTGCCTTGTGTCAGGCAATCAGTTTGACATGTGGAGTTAACTTTAGGTTATCCAGACCAGGCACAGGCATTTGTTCTCCATTTTCTCTTCTGTCTCACAGCAAGCCCAAGCGGGAACCTTTCCTGGGCGCATTACATGGAAGGGCAGCGTTTTCTTGTAAGGAATGTTTGTTTGCTGTTTTTTCAATCTCTTATTCTCAAAAATACCCTCTTAGCAAAACCACAAAGAGACATTTTCCTGAGCCACTTGAAGTAGGAGACCACAAGCTTTAGCAATCAAAATAATAAAATTGCTGCTCTATTATGAGGGGGGAAAACTTGGGGTTTGTTCTTTTGCCAGCATTTGTGGCATATTTCTAGACATGATGTTGGTGATATAGACCGTGTGAACAAAGTTTGGAAGGCAACATCTTTTAATTGAATGGCTCCAGCAGTAATTATTATTTGGTCTCTCGTTAATTAACAATTTACAAATGGCAGACAGCACAGTGTACTTAAATTACTTCTTCAAGATGACTTAAAGCTGGAAAAGGGTTGCAATTATTTTCTATCTGAATTTTGCTTCTTTTCTTTTACTGGAAGTTTCCCTTTGACCCTGTAAGAGAATTCAGGGATTGATGGAAAAAACCACGAAATTGTGTCATCTATGTCCTTCCCACAGAAGTTTCCCAGTGTGTTCACAGGCAATTTCCCACCTCCAGGAGCAGACAGTAATCACAGCTGAGCAGTGTTTTAAAATCCAGTCTTCTTCACTTGTTTAGGTCCAGGAAAATGAATTTAACTCTCAGGTTTCTCCTCTTTACACAACCAGAGCAGACAGCACAGGGCTTACTTCAATAGAGCCATTCCCAGTGATTCCAGTAACATTCCAGGGTCTGCAGAGCTGGGCAATCCCTGGCTCTCCTCCTGCAGAATTCAGGCAATGATTCAATTATTAATTCAGCAAATCATAGAATTTTGGAAAGGTTCAGGTTGGAAGGGACCTTAAAGCCCCTCCAGTGCCACCGCTGCCATGGCAGGGACACCTCCCACTGTCCCAGATTGTTCCAAACCCTGTCCAGCCTGGCCTTGGGCACTGCCAGGGATCCAGGGGCAGCCACAGCTGCTCTGGGCACCTGTGCCAGGGCCTGCCCATCCTCACAGGGAATAATTTCTTCCTAATATCCAACCTAAACCTACTCTTCAACTGGCTGAATCCATTCCCCCTCATCCTGTCACTCCAGGCTCTTGTGAATCACTTCTTTCCAGATGTTTCAGCTCTTTGTGTCATTGTGAATTTCTCAGCTCCAATGCTCTGGTGAGGCCAAATTTTCAAAAGTGGCCTCACAAATGGAAGAGTTTCTATAGGGACATGGTGAAAGAGCCACTGCTTGGGACAGAGACAAACCAGTGGTAATTATCACCCAGGGAACACTCCTGGGAAGGCGAGGTGTAGGGAACAGAGTAGGTCTTGTTCATCTCCAGCTGATCATGGGGAGAACAGAGGAGGAAAAACTGAAGCTCCCTGTCAGCTAATGTATGCAAATCATGTCCTTTGTGCCTTCATCCAACAGCAGCCCATGCAGGATGCACAGGAGGTGTAATTATCCAGCAGGAATGTGCACATGGAGATGTGAGGAGATGAGAACATGCACGGATTTTCAGGCACCCTTTTGGGGCTGCTTTGGAAAAAACAATCCTTCAACAGGTATACAAAGAGATTATACAATTATCTGGCATTTCCTTGAGATCAAGAAACACAGTCAGGAGAATCATGTTTTATCTTTGTGGTTTAGGGGTGTGATCACAACACAAATGGCATTTGAAAAACACAAAATGCAGCCCAGGTTTCTGCCATCGCACTGAGAAGCGGGAGAGCATCGCCCGGGCCCTGCTTCTCTCCCAGAGTCATTTTAGCCTGTCAAGCTCAACACAAACTTTTATGTAGAAAAATAAAAGCTGGTTTATTTTCTGAACAATCTCATTAATTCTTCTGCAGGATTTCACCGGCCTACTGACAATTTTTTCCCAAGGAAAAGAAGGAGCTGGCAAGCAGAGGCCGCCGCTTTGGTCAGGGTGCAGCTGCAGTTCACTGCTCCTTTTTGAAAGCAAGTCCTGCAATTTTACCCACTTTTCCCCAAGGATTAAAGTAAGAAAAAAACCCAGCAAGATCTCACCATTGTCACAAATACAGAAGGAAATAATTCCTGGTGGAAATGAGACAAAATGTCTTATCTCAAAGGTTAGGCCAGGTTGCAAGGACTTTCCAATGAGAAATCCAGTCCTTGATTTATTGGGACTGACCAAATTTATTCCTTTACTTATTTATTAAATTTTTATAAACATTCTGTCCTAGAAAATCAGTACAGTTAATCCTGGCAGTGGTCTCCCACATGCTGGTGACAGTGGCTTGTCCCTGGGAGCAGCACACCAGCCTGGGCTTATTTCAACTGGAAAAGAAAACTTTGGAGAGTGGCAAATTTTTTGCAGATGACAGAGTTTTATTATGTGTTAGCAAAATCAATCCAAGAAATTGGATTGAGTTTAGGGCAGCATCTAAAACAGCTGGCAAGGGGAGTGTGCTCATTTCACGAGTTTTAGCACCCTAAAATCAGGTTCTAACTCAATGAATTCCAGCAAAAAACGAATGATGGACAGAGTTGTCAGTGAGGAGCAGCCAAGCTGAGAATACAGCACTGTGCCCATGGATTTGGGCGAGACAGCTCCAAATATTGAAGGGAATCTTTGGGTGAAGTCTCCATGGGGTGAAGTAGAGCCTGGCTTCCCCATCCTGCCATGGAGCTTAACTCCAAATGCCAATTAAAGATCTCCTCGTGGTCCTTGGCCAAGCCATGCAGATGTTCAGGCTCCCTCCCTCCCTGCCACGTGAGCAGCCTGGGAAAAGCATTACCCTGACAATGCTGAGAGGTGAAGTTGTCACTTTTTCTGCTGCCCAGGAGTGAAACAATAAATCAGAGTTCCATGAGCGGCACTGACAGGGCCCTGCTCGGAGTCGCGCTGTCCACGCGCAGCCTCGGGTCGCTCCACGCTGGGTGATAACAAGGGGCACAAGGAGATGCCAACTGTCACCTCGGCTTTCATTGCACCACTGCCACCAGGCTGGCAGGAGGGTGAGCCCCCTGCTCCTCCAGGAACACCCAGGGACCCCTGAATGGTGGCTTGAAGCACAGCTGGAGCTGATCCCATGGGAACAGGCTGGGCACCCCTTTGGCAACATCTCCCCTCAGCTCAATGCTCCTCGGATCCTCTAGATCATCTCCTTGGCTTACTTCTTTTGTTTATGTTTTTTTTTAAATTTATATTTTTAAATAATTTTCTATTTACATTTAAAAAATAATTTTATTTATTATGTTTTTTACATGGATATCGATGTTATATAGGCAATAGCATTAAGGATATTGCAGGAGGTATTTATTGATGAGCCTATGATATGTCCCATTTTCTTGTAGGATCACAAAAACCGTACCCTGGGTAACAGATATTATATTTGTGAATTACAGACAGTGAAATTCTCAGTGCTCAGCCAAAGCAAAGGACAAGATCTCATGGTTTAACATGGGTTCACCAAGAGCAACTAAAAAGATTTCATGGCAGAAAAATGTATTTAAATTTTGCTTTCTGTCAGAGGGTTAAATACCTGCTGTGCTGGACCCGAGTATCTCCACAGAGCAGTGGGCAAATCCTGCCCCTTTCACACCTGGGAGTGATGCTCAGGCTGGTCCCTACAGCTCATCCCTGCATCAACCCTTTAATCACACAGCAAGGATAAGCCAAGGGAAGCCCGTCCCTCAAAGATCACTCGGGGCCGAGGAACCGGCAGGAAGAGGAGAATGCTTAGAATTTCACACTGGGGTCTCATGTTTTATTTTTCCTGAGGAAGGAGGAGCCGTGGCACCGGAGGGGATCAGCGATGGAGCCCGCGCCTCGCTGGTGGGCAGCGCCCGCCTCTTCAAAGGGAGGCGAGCCCCCAAAAGGCCCCGTCCCGCTGGCTCGGGGCAGCCAGGCTCCTTTCCCATGCCTCCAACACCCTCTCACAGGCTGCAGCTCGGGGTTTGATTACCCTTATCATTAGCCGGGCTTCCAGGGCTACGTATTTTAATAAGAGACATAAAATTATCCGGTCTGCTCTGAAACCCCGCCACAGCATTTGTTTCAATGACCCCCTGTGGTTGTGAATTCGGCAGATTGACTATGGATTGTATGAAGAAGGATTTCCTTTTGTTTGTTCACAAAGCATTGCCCTTTAATTTAATCATATGTCCCTTTGCTCTTGTACAGTTCTCTGTACTCTGCCCATTCCCCCTCCCCTCCTTTTTTTTTTTCTGTTTTTTTCATTTTTATACAATCTGGACATCTCCGACCATTCCAGTGCTAGCTGTAATTATTTCTCTTAATTCAGTTATTAAAAAATGTCTGCTCGTGGCAGAAGCATTGCGGATCTTTAGTCAAATTGATACAAATATTTTATTAGGATAATTAACAACCTTCAGCACAAGCTTGTTTGGGAGAGCATTGGAGAAACTGAGCGGGTCTGAAATTTGAAACAGATGCAGGACATATTCATAAATAAAACCAGACCAAGTCAAACTGTGGCCTGCATAATAAGACATCACTCACTGTGTTTGCTATATATTTGCAGACATGTTGTTAGCTGCATTTATTACAAAAGTTAGGTGCTTATTTGGAAGCTTTCACTTCTGTGAGCTTGTGATACTTTCTGTAAAACAAGAACCATAAATCATAGCGCGCCGGTTTGAAACCCGTGCACCTCCAGATAACCAGCACTTGTCAGTAGATTGTCTAAACCAGAGGATTAGCCAAAATACAGATGGAGAGGAAACACAGACTGTTTACGTTGAGTATTTTGGCCAAGAGCCCAAGGAAATTACAATCGATATGGATATAGCATTTCTGAAGAGTTATGTAGCAAAAAGTGCAAGAAAATACTCTGACAGAGAAAATAAATAAAGCTGACAGAGGCTTAATTCTCTAGATCCTGTACTGCGGATAAAAATTAGAAACATTAAGCCATTAAATCATTTCAGCAGGACTTTAAACAATAGGACCAGACTCGCCTGTTACTGCACAAGTTTAGATCCATCTCTTTTGTAGACTGGATAAATATTCACCATTGCAACTCTAACACTTCCCGCACTTCCCATACACTGCATGACCTATTTTCCCAGTCCTTTTTCATGTGGGACAGGTTTTAAATAAAATAGAAATTCCTCTTGCTTCTTACAGATTGGAGTTGATTAAATATTCTACTGATAAAGGGTAAGCAAATGTCAGATTCAATATAATAAAAAGAGAAATGAGAGTTCATACAAGCAGCAAAGCAAACAATCCATTTTCATACTTTATTAGAAACATTTATTGCCATAATGACTGCATTATACTAAGCAAGCAGGTGGAAAGGTGCTCTGCGCAAGATATTCTCAAATATCTTTATTTTGAGGGTTTTATATCTCCAATATTTAGACAGATGTTTTATTCCCTATAATATAGTCAGAGTATGAAATGCTGTAATTTCAGTTACTACATAAGGATCAAAATTGTACTTGAAGATCACGGCCTGTCATTGTGATTTCGGCAATAATGGTAGACCATTAAATGCTCAATTTTTCTGCTTTGACTTTATATTCCCAATGGTGAGTGGCTTTAGATATAGATGGCAGAGCTCGGCGTGCAGCGGCAAATGCTCTGCCCAAATTTGCGGAACGCATTGCGAGCGCGCTTCCCGCTCATTCTGCTCCCCGTACGGCTCCGCCGACACGCAAGCCTGATCCGGGGCCTAAATGGAAATGACAAAGATGGCCAGCTCTGCCTCTCGCCATCAAACAGCTGGCACTCGTTATCTTAACAAACAGTGGGAACTGTAATTAAGCAGATCTGTGTTCAATAAGACACCAGTGCCACCAGTGCTGCCCCTGGAACAAGAATGGGCGCTTGTTTCAGAGCTTGACTTTCTCTTAATTCACCAAATCAGGAGGCCCGGTCAGCAAATAATGTAACAAAAGATTTCATTATTATCCTTCATTTAATTTAAGAAAGAATTTAACCTATGTTCAGCGCTCAGGGCCCAGGCTCACATTCCTCCTGCAGACCAGCTTCCTATGAGAGACAGTGGGAGCACAAGGAAAGCAGGACTCTCTTCACTCTAGGATTCTCATTATTATTTTCTTACATCCAAGGCATTTCATTCTCAAGGATTCGTCTACTTAATATGTGTCAGTTCAAGTTTAGAATAAGAAAGAGAAAAAAAAAGCCTGACATGCTAACCAAGAAAATTTACTACCCAGTTTCTTCTTTTTATTAACAGAGATCATTAAGACATCAGTTTTTTTCTTTTACTGGCAGCATTCCACAGCCAGAGTATTCACAATGTCTAGGACACTTTCATTTTGTAATCTGGAGGATACAGTATATTAATTTTCAGGATTTATCACAAGAAAAGTGAAGTCATACTAAGTACAGTAGGTGTAACTAACTTTCATGTCAAAAAAGCTGTAAAGAGTGCCAGAAGCTCTGCTGGGCTAATAATAAGCTAAAAGGATATAAACTTGATTAGTCTCACTTAAGAAGCAAGAAGATAAAGTAAGCTTGAAAAGGCCTTTGCTCTTCCTTCAACTTCAGTGGGTTGAAGAGAATCATGAAGCTTATCACCATGAGATACTCGCTATAATGCCAGTATAGTTATTAGTTATATGTTAATTTATGCTCTGCTGTGCCCAGCCGCTGCCACACCAGCAGAATTTGTAATTCTGTCCAAAATCTTTGCAGCATCTCAGTGCTGTCACACCGTGTCACATTCCCTTAAGTGCACCTTGCACGGTGATATAAAACCTCCTTATTAAAAATTTCCAGCTACTGGAGGAAAATTGTTCCCCAAATGAAGGATCAAGGATGTCCTTTCCCTGCTCTTGAAGGCTGTGGACACTCTGGGGCGCCACACCCTCCGTGGTCTGTAACTCACATTTTTAAGAGGAAAATGCACCAAAATCCACATATTTGCAATCAGATTTCAGTAAATTGTAACCACACACCAGTCTTGGGCTTACCCCTTGCTCTTGCAGGATATTGTTGGTGTTTCACTTCCAGAAGTCTTTGAGTTTCAAATAGAAAATGATGTCTGGAAATACTTGAGCACCTGGCTCTGACAGTTGCTTGCATTTCCACACCATTACACAGCCATACTTTTTTTTAACCCCTGAGAATTAAAACCAGTTAAGGAGTAGCACATCTTAGTGTGTTTTATTAACTTGTGTTAATCCCACTGTGTTTCCTCCATCCTCACTTAACCTTTGCTCCCCGAACACCCATTGCTTTGTGAAGTTGGCCATGACTGCTCCTTTCTCATCATTCCCTCAGAACCCATGAGTCTCACCCCTAGGTAGATCAGTAAATTGATTAAAAAAAATTACTTCTGGTCACTCACAATGAAAATCACTCCTGCTTGGCATCCAGGCAAGAGGACACAATCTGGGGTTTGGAGTCCAGGAGAAATAAGATGGACAGTGACTTTCCACCCCCAAGTGCTTCCCCAAATGAGCACGTTGTGATGGGAGCAGTCTCCTAATGAAGAAAAACAGGATTTTATCAAATGTAAATTGTAGTTAATGGTGCATATGGTTCACATGCTGCTATTGATTATTAAGGATTAAGAGGAGTTTTGGGGTGGAATACAGCTGGAGTATGAAGTGACATTTGCAAATTGGGGCTGTCCATCAGGTGCCATGTCAGTACAGCACCAACAGTGCTGGGATGTGTCAAAGAGACACCAGGATGAAAATGGGAACCAGTGCAGGAAATTATTCCAGAAGGAATGAGTAGAGCAGGGGGAAAGGAGAAGGGAATGAGAAAGAGGATGGAAAGGGATGAGCAACAAATATGAGAGGTGACAGGGCAAAGGAGACAAAGGGTGCAGAGGTGGGCTGAGAACGTGCCTGGGAGAGCTGTTCCTTCAGATGTTGCTTTCTTTATAAAGGGGAAAATGTATTTAAAATCTTCAACAGAGTGTTATTCAGGCAGGGCACCCTCCAGAGGCCTTGGGATGTCCCAGGGAAGAATGAGAGGAGAGCCTAAACCTGCAACAGCTGCACGGGCAGCTTAACAAGTTTAAGGGGACCAAAAACCTCCGTGTTCTTCAAGATTACAGGCCCAGCTCCAAGATATTTTCTCCCCCCTCTCTATTATAACCTGCAATATCACTTTTTGTTCCTGTATTTTATTTATGTTTTTGCTAGAAAGAGATAAAAATGATGCTGTAAATTAAGGCAAAGTCAAATATCTCAGTTTTGAGAGATATTTGATTTTATTTCCTTGGTTTGGATGGAACAGAGAAGTCGTATTTGTATAATAAATTACCCACTGCATAAACCACAAAACATGAAAAAAATTTGCAGGGATAGTGGATCTTGGCAATTACCACACTAAATGAGTTCCAATAAAACCATAGACAGAGTGCAAAGGTTTAGGCCTTTCTCTACATACATAAAACTGCTTAAGCAGTTCAAAATTATTTTACTCTTGGTATTAATTTTTATACCGATATCAATTTCTCTTTTTTCCCCCTTATTTATTGCAAAAATCCAATATTTTTACCTGATAACGTGTATGTAGAAAAACTAGATGGCCCAGCAGTTCCCTGAATTCCAAGAACCTCACCTAGATTTTGGAATTTTGGAATTTCGTTCAATGTGAGGTCACTGAGTGAATTGAGCCACAGCCTAATTCACAATTCTGAGTCCAGCTTGTCCCTGCCACAAGAGGAGCACCCAACTTCAAAAGGGACCCTCAAAAAGGTTCAGCTTGATCCAGGCTTCAAACCACCCAGTTCTGGAATGATAAAGACAACAGCTGTAGCTCTGATTTGAGGTTGACAAGGGAAGAATAAGGTTGGCATGTGGTCAAAATTGGAACAGGGTGTCCAAGGTGGAATTACTGTCCATGGAATTGTTTGGATGTGGCACCTGGGGACATGGTGGGCTTGGCAGTGTTGTGGAAGTTCTTGGAGTCGATGATCTTGGAGTGCTCCTCCGGGCCAGGTTTGCATGCTTTTAAGATTCAGCTGGACAGGGTCCTGGGCCCTCTTGCCTGAACCATGCTTTGCTAGGACAGGTTAAACCAGATGATTCTTGAGCTCTCTTCCAGCCTGGAATTCTCTGATTCTCCACTCTCCTGCAAACACCATTTGGAGAAGCCATTCAGGTGCCCCACCAAGAGGAACCAGCCCAGGTGACCCTCAACACTTTGGAAACCAAGCCATGATCTGGCCTTTGGTGACCGAGCCCCACTCTCTACCTGTCCCCAACATCTCACAATGATTTAAGCACCAAAACTCAGCCACATAATTAGCAGAAGAAACTGAGGGTTTCTGCTGTAAGGCTGTGATTAAATTAGCCATTTATGGATTTCTGAGAGAAAGGAGACTAAAATGTTTTATAGTGTAGTTAAAAGAACCAGTGAATGATTCCCTCATGTTGAACATTTCCTAATGTCAGAAGCAGGGTGGATGACACAGAAATCATAAATCCAATCGAGAAGTGTTAAAAATCACTTTAGTCTGCCAACTTACTAGAAATTCAATAAAATTGTATGCGACAATTTATTTGTGTGTGTGGGATGGATACGTGTGAAATTAAACCCATGGAAGTGTCAGCGTGCAACACACGTGTGACAGGGTGAGGTTGTCCATCACCCATTTATCACAAATGGGGGAGAAATGGGATTTGGGAAAGCTATCCTAGATTCCTGACTTGAGGACAGAGGGACAGCAGGGTGGGGGTGGCTTTTCTGGTTCTGTGGTTGGTGGTCCCATTGCATCCTCACGCTGGGAATGGCCCCAGCATTTCCAGTGAGTTGCTATTTATTTTTGCGTGTTCATTTTTCACTCCACTCGTCCTGTTTAATGTGAATTAACTCGCATTTTGCCTGCACGGAGAGGGACTTTTAAGAGGCATGAAATGACAAAACAGGGCTTTGTTTTCCAGCCAGATTCCCTCCGCCTGCGCTCCGCCGGTGTCTGCCTCGGCTTCCAGCTCCATCATCACATCCAACAGAGCCTGGGGCAAAGCTGGAGCAAAACACCCAGCGCATTCAATTTACAAACAGAAATAAACACCTTTTCAGCAGGTTCTACATAATCACTAAACAAAACCAGGGGAGACAGAAAAACCCACCCACAACACAGCATTTTTTATGTCGTCTGTGCGCGGCGGTGACCCTTTATTTTCTCGGGGAAATAACACTATTACAGGGAGATGTCTAGCGCTGGGATCCCGGACGGCATCTCAATCTCCCTGTCTCCCAAGGAGAGTGGTGTGGCTGCTGTGTCACACCTCTGCAGATTGTCTGCCTCGGTGGCTGCTCCATCCCCTGGCACGCCAGCAGTGCCCCCCAACCAAAGCCATTCCTGGGGCCTCCCCTCACCCAGGCACCCAAATTTACTAAGAGAAAATGAATCAGATATGAAAATGTCTGAGGCAATAAATTAACACACAGCAGGGGAGTGATGGCTTAATCCCTTCCAGTCCAAACAGTACCTGACACCCAGTGCTGCTACAGGAGCTGGGACGCTGTAGTGGGACTGGAGCGAAAATGATCATTCCCAGCGGATTTGGGGCATTGAAATAGGGATGTAATGGATTCTGGGAGACAACCTGTGCAGGGGTTTATGGTGTTTGTACACAGAGTCCCGGTGTTCCTGCCATGGTGTTTTCTTGGGCTTCCTTGTTTTGATTAACCCAAAAAAGTGGGGTTTTAAATTCTAAGTTTAGGCAGAACTTTATTATTTTAAGTCTTTGCTGAGCATCTGATAATAATTTCTCATTATTCATGCAAAGGCCAATAACGTATAGCTAACATTCACAGAACATGGAACATTCCTGTCCTGACAGGATACATTTATTTGTAGAATGATTAAACAACTAAGATAAAATCAACCCTAGCAGCCAGCATCTACCACTAGGTATCTTTGCAGTAATTTAATATTTACTGTGAGGAGTTGTTACACCTATTCGAAACTCATCGACTGGAAGTTTCAAAATGCATTTTTCAACATAACTGACGTCTCTTTCTGCAAGAGTTTCTTCCAGGAAAATAACACCCGCTCCGTTTTTGGCGTTGATGGCAGATAAACAAAAATGTTGTTGCCAAGGACTTTATTGCAAAATTAAATGTCCTGGGAAACGTATTTAATTTGCTGCTTTCCCCAACACTATGCCAAGCTCTCCTTTCAGGTACACCCATGTAAACCTACCCTGACTTGAGGTTTTACTGGAAGGCCAGGTTTCCTTACTTTCTGTTGCACACATATTGAAACTGAAGAAACCTATGAGCTCATGGACAAATTGAGAGAGCACTTAGATACTTCTTTCCCCTTTCTTCCCCTTCTTGGCTGAAATTCTGAAATATGAACACTGGATGAAAAGGCAGAATTCAGAATTCGAGCCCACTTCATGCATCCCACATTTATCTGCTTGGCGCAACGCTCATTTTTCCATGAAAACAGCCAGCAGCTTGTGACACCAAGATCCTCTGACTCCTTCAGATAGACAATAAATAATTAGGATATGAAATACATAGACCTATAATAAAGGCACATTCATGTTCTGTGGGTCAACTGATAGGGCTGGTCACCAAATTCATTGCAAGCAGCTGCAACCTGCCCATGGTGAGACAGTCTGGGGACAAATGGATTTGGCTCCAGCGCTCAAGTAAATACAGCATAAATCCATGGTGTGCACTGAAATATCAGGTTTCAACTTTATTTTTGCCCAGGTATGAAATAACCATAGCTATGTGAAACTCTGACCTCCTGTGCATATGTGGTGTTGATAATTCCCAGGCTGCGCAACCCAGGATCACTCTAGAGGTATGTGGGGGCAAGAAGTGAGCATATGGAGCCTACCAGACCTGCAGGTGCTGGAACTGCTTCTGAAGCTCAAAGTTTGGGAGCCCACAGGCTTTTCATGGCTGGTTCTCAGCCGTGGTTCCTTATGGCATGGGGTCAGCACTTGCAAGGGCTGTGGTTCTGCTGGCAGCGCCTCCCCACATTCCCCGTGGAGCTGCTTCAAAATCAAGCATTTTAAAAGTGGTTTCCACCTCCCAGATTCTATGGAAAAATAGGAAAACATGAAGATTTTGGTGGGGAGTGTCTCTGTTCAGCCAGGGTGGGTGCTGGTGCAGCCCCGCTGATGGCAGCCCCGACCCCGCTCTGGCAGGACAGGCTGCCATGAAAGCACCATTCATCTCCCGGTGATGGACACTTTAGAGCAGCTTCTCTCAACTGTTTAAAGTTGAAAGAGCATCCAACCCTTTTGAAGAAAACCTCCAGATCACCTTGGGAAGTGTCACCACAACTGCTTCCTTCGGCAAGGCAGGGCCAAAGCTCACTGCTTGCCTCTGCTCCCCGTTCAGCTTTTTGTGCTCCTGAGAGCACATGGGGGCATGTGGTCACCCCAAATGATGGCCCAGGTCACATCTCAGTGTCACATGGCTCACCAGTGGCTCCAGGACCACGAGGAAATAAAAGTAGGCTGCAGTATTAAAAAAATTACCTGTATCCACATTTATCCCTAACAAAATCTTAGCCATAACAGATTTGATTCCTCACCTCTCTGCAGCACGTACAGAGTGGTTTGCACTTGGAAAAATCAGAACAAACTCGACGTTAATGCTGCCTCTCTGACAAGGTAGTTTTATATACTCAATTACCACTGCATTATCTTTCATTTCGACTGTGTGTGAAAACAGTAAGAACCAAATATATTTCACTTAGGGTTCCTTCATTACAAAGACTTTGCCTTTGTCTTCCTTTACCCTATGCACTGACAGCAAACTTCATGTATTAACTGGCTCATGGTATAAGTCATGCATGGAAATCCAATATAACCTCTTGGCTATGAGCAGCAACACTTCGCTTATCGTACACTAAAAGAATTTTTACTAGTTAATTAAGATTTGTTTGCTTAATTTTTTTCAGGCAGTTGGGGATGTTGCTCCTCTGTCATTTGGCTGGGAAAATCGTGATGTATACACTGTATAAAAGTGCCAAAATAAGAAATGTGTAGACTGCAGCGTCTCTGGTAGTAAATCTTTTTTGTAATCCTAACTTCATATTTCCATTGAATTGTTCCTCTCGAGCTGTGCAGACAGTTGAAGTATTTGAGTGTAGTCACATATGCTTTGGTGCTGCTAACAGCCCTAAAGTTGGTAATCCTGAGGCACAAACGGGGCCAGGGATGCTGGTGGCACTCCTCGGGCTGCAAAATATTACAGCACACCTTATATAGTGCTTGCTTTCGAAATTTCCTTTGCACTTTGTTTACTATATATTCCAATAGTGTAATATTAAACAAAAACAGTGTGTCCTGTGCCAGAATGATTGATTACTACACCGTGGCAAGGTCACCTCCTAGGAACAGGCTGAGTGCAGTAAGGGCTGTCTGACTCATACAGTTAACACTATATCCGCATTGTATGAATGTCACCAGCAATCCAGTGATTTATTGCTTGGAAGGCTCTGTTCAATTTTTTCTGCCTGACCAAATTGCACATTTTCTAGAAAAAGAAGCAAAAATATTTCAGCACATGGATTACCCCAAGTCCTCATTTCTCCCACTAGGTTCAACGAGTCTTTTCAAAGATGCTGATCATCAAGCCCTCATATTTTTCACTTTTTTTCCACCCTTTTCTGCCAGATATTTGGCAAAAAATGATTATTGCACTAATGAAAAGGTGCAGCAGAAGATTGAGGGGTTTTTAATCAGATTTTGGTAACATCTGTGGGCCAGGAATAAGGGCAGCTGTATGTTCCGTTTCTTAATTTTAGTAAGATTTACTCTGGGTATAAAATGTTAGCCTCGGGCAAAATTTAACTGGCTTAAAAGAAAAGAAATGATAGTCTTACAGAAACTACCCAACTCAAACTGTTTGAAAACAGTGACTGAGATTAATCCCTCTCGCCCTAAGAAATTCCTACTTTCTGACAAAGAAGATATAATTATAGATTGAGAGAAATGACTTTCAAAATTAACATTCCAGCAGACCCCAGCATAACAGATACATTCATTCCTCGTGTATCTGCATGGAAATCAAAGGAGATACATCATGTTTGAATCGGGGGTTTTATTTTTAGGACGCGCAGCGCGTTTGCGGCTCCGAGCGCGGAGGGACAGAGGGACAGAGGGACAGAGGGACAGAGGGACAGAGGGACAGACCCACGCCCGGCCAGGGACCCACTCTGGGCGTTCAGCTGATGGGCATCTCTGCAAACCCAGGGCCAGCAAAAGGGTGTGGAAAGGTGTTTGGGTGCCTGGAAATTGAGGTAGGTGCAGTAGAGGTGAGTGTTGCGGCATTTTCAATAATCACCTTTTATTTTTCTTGTGTCTCATCTGCATCTTTAGGTGTCTGGTCCTTTGCTTTAACAGCCCTTTTTAGTTTTTCCTTCCATTTCATGCCATCCTGTCATTAGACCTCTCAGGGAAAAAAAAAACCAAATCAACAAGGAAATCTGGGTTTAATATAACCCTTTATCTCAAAGAACAATAAAGGCTGGCTGGGTGATGTATCTTAACAAATGCTACATAATGCATCAATTAATGCTGCATTTATCAAAATGCATCTGACACCAGAACTGGGATGGATCAGCTCTCCGTAACCCCTCACAATAACTCTGCTTTTGCTGTTATGACAATGAATGTGCTGTGCAATGCAGCTCCCATTATCTACCTGCCCTTCCAAGTGCTCTCTGAGCATCATCTCAGAGCCCACAGCTTAGGAAGCAGCAACTGGAACCATCTTGAGATATTAAAGGCTCTTCTCCTGCTCTTGTTTATACCTGTGAGCCAATCAAGTATTTTAATTTTAAATGCGAAAGAAAATTAATCTGGGGTGAAGGAGCACAAGAGTTTAGTCTGTTAAACCCCAAAGTGTTCCAGCTCAGCAAGGACGAGTTCATCGATTCAGCTCACTCGAGTGAACAAACAGAAGGAAGCAGAACGAAACAAAGCCCAAGTCAGCTGCTCCAGCCCAGCACACCCCAAAGAGCCCCAGCAGAGGCTGGAGAACACAGCCCCATCACCCCAGCCCTGCCAGGAGCCGATCCCACAGCAGCTCCATTCCCCCCGCACGTGATCCAGGTCATACTTCATCTTCTAATTGATACCTGCCATTGCCTCATAACTAATGATGACTAATGGTAATATCCAGAAAGACAAATAAAAGCTAATGCAAAGCCGGGCCGTGGCGCGGCTCCCTTTGGAAAGCTCCCGGGCCATTAGGAAGCAATTGGAAGTGGAGATTGATGTGCCCTGGGGGTTGCTCCCAGGGATGCGGCGCATCTCCAAACCCCCGGGGCTCCGGAGGGGGCGATCCCAGCCCTTCCCAGCTGTGCCAGCCGGGGCACACCGAGCACGGCCAGGCCACAGGAGCTCGGGGAGCACAGCCCCACGCACCCAACCACCCCAGGAAGGCAACAACACCTTGTTCTCCTTTTTGCCTGGTTTTCCTTATTTATCCACTAAGCCCAGAGCAACAGCGTGGCTCCCTGGATGTAGAACATCAAGGAATTAAATTCCCACGCGCTGTGGACAGACAGTGACGATAAACTCATCTCATTTTCAACAGGTAGCACCTTGCACACGCAACACCATTCTGGGTTTGCAGCAATGTAGGAGCTTGATCAAACATGCTGATTTTGCAGGAGACTCATCAGCAGCATTTCGGAAAAGTTATGCTCTTTTAATTACAAAGTTTATGTCACCCAGTGCAATTTTAATGTAATGAAACATTAAACTGGACCTCGTGCTTGATGTAAGTTAAAATTATTCATTGAATATTAGACCACTAGGCCACCTACTGTTCTTTTACAAATGGTTGAACTATCACGGGGTTACAGAACTTAACATGTAAATTGCAGCAGAAGTTATAATTTCTGTTGCAAATCCCAAAAGACTGTCATTTAAGTCAAATATATGAGTGAAATTTTGCCTCTGTGCCATAATAATGCAGGGAAAATGACCAAAACCTGAACACTTTTAAAGTAATTATGAACCCAATAATAATGCATTCGTAGTTATTTAATCAAGAGCCTTAAAAATTATTAATAGCAAGTTCTTCTTATACAAATGGAGTTTTAAACACTGGCATTTAATTTTAGGGATAGCAATGCTTGATCTAGGCCATTAGTGAGATCTTTTGTAAAGCCAAGCAGCCTGCGCCTTTCAGAGCCAGCCCTGCTCATCTCCGAGTTCATTACCCTCACGTTAGCGAGAGCAGCTTTGTAAAATAATCTTTCCTAAAATGAATTTAATATTTAGCTGCACACCGAAAATCTTGGGTAAGTTCTCTTAGATTAAAAAGATGGGGGATTGAAACGGCCGCGCGGAGCAGATTTGCGCGGATCCCGCTCGGAAGCCCGTCCAAATCCACTGGATCGCTTCCCCTCATCCCCCAAAGCCTCGGGAGCGGGTGTGTAAATAGGAGAGGGCAGTTGCAGGGAAATTATTCGCCGTGCCTGAGCTGCCTCCCAGCCACTGCCGAAGAGGAATCTGAGCAGTGACTGTGCATCACCCTGAATCTGTAATAATAGCACCTTTCCTGTCACTCTTTGTCCCTTCATTTTTAAACGCGATTGGGTCAGGAGCAGGCAATTTACATTTTTATATAATCTTTGCTCAGGTGATTCAGCCTCTCTGAGGTTTTAGCATTTTGTGTGCAGCTCTGGGTTTCACCTCCCCTCCCGGAGCATTTCCATATGCTGGGGGTCTGCCATCCTCGCAGCTGATACAGATCTATTTAGCTTCTCCCCCTTGCCATACCTGCAGCCTGTAGCAGGTTGTCAGGGAATGAATTTTCATTTTCTCCCCCGTGAGTCCATCACGTGGCTGTCACCAGAATTTGCTCTGTCTGAACTCCTCCATCCCCCTGATTTATGGCTGCTTGATGAGAGGTTGGAGGGCTCTCAGTGTAGCAATAATCTGCACCCTGGTCCGGCACCCATCCAAAGTTAGGATTTCCGATCTAAATATTTAGTCCCCGCGGTACAGCAATCATTTACGAAATTATTAAATAACTTTTCGTCGGACCCAACACCTTTGGGATATTTTTCTAGGTCAATATTCATCAGGAGACCCCGAATGTAAAGGTTAAGTGCACATTTCCTCCACCAAATAAGAATGAATTTCAAACCTGATTGATTCTGGTCATGGAAACCGTAAATACTTACTCCAAATGGTAGATAGGTTACTAAGTCCACTCATTTCCACATCTGATATCGATAATACTCTGCTTCCCCCTTATCAGCCC
Organism: Zonotrichia leucophrys gambelii; assembly: GCF_028769735.1. Classification (NCBI taxonomy): domain Eukaryota; kingdom Metazoa; phylum Chordata; class Aves; order Passeriformes; family Passerellidae; genus Zonotrichia; species Zonotrichia leucophrys. Next base: position 1,538,621 of record NC_088176.1, on the reverse strand, counting down.
CTCTCATATTTCACCGGCGCGTGGGGGGCTGGCTGATGGCCCCTGCCTTCCCCCGCGCCATTCTTCAGTGGTCCTTGAATCTTTCACCCCTGTCACTCCTCTTTCATCATTATCTGAGGTGATCGGTCAGCCCTGTGCCACCACCTGTCTCTTCGATCCGATGCCAACAGTGCTCCGGAAAACTGTCACTCCCGAGCTCCTTCCATTTATAGTGAGTCTCATTAACACCTCTCTTCCCTCTGGCCATGTGCCACTACAATTTAAGATGACTGTTGTTACTAAACACGCACCGAAAAAAGAAAAAATAAAAAAAAATGTTGAAATAGCGTTAAGAGCCTGATTTAAATCTATTAAAGCCTGAGAATTTGGAGTTAAAGCCTCCCCACAGTGTCTGCTGGCGGTTAGGGGGATGCATGTATTTTGCGTGGATGTATTTATACCTGGGTAAATATCTGGATATGCATGTATTCCCCCTCCCGTGGCTTCCCTCGGCCTCGGCACCGCTCCTCGTCTGGGAACAAACGCGCTGCCGGCCCCCAGACACAAAGCCCGAGTAAAGAGGATTTATGCCGGGGACATAAAGGCGGCTGCGGGAAGGCAGAGGAGCCGCGGCGGAGGCTCCCCGGTGATGCTGGGGACAGCCGGACCCAGGGCAGCCCTGCCCCGCTGGCCCTGCTCCCCCAAACAGCCAAACCTGCCTTTCCGTGCTGCCCTGGGGCAATCCTGGTCAAGGGGATGGCGTTAACCCCGTGTGTGGGGCTGCCTTTGCTCCTTTACCTTGATTCTTCTGTCCACCAGCAAATGGAGATGATAATGGCTCGATAAAACTGCAGTCCCTGAGTGCTTCCTGGGAATGAGACCATGAACTCATCTGAGCTACCCTTACAATAAAAGTGATTTTAAATTTTAGGCACCCCAAAATGCTTAAATGATATGGGCAGTATCAGGAGTGTGGTCTACCTGTGTCAGGGGGAGTTTGGGCTGGATTTTATGGAAAGGTTCATCCCCAGAGGGTGCTGGCACTGCCCCAGGGAATGGGCACAGCCCAGAGGCTGCCAGAGCTCTGGGAGAGCTTGGACAGCACTCCAGGTGTGCCCAGGGTGGATTTTGGGGTGTCTGTGCAGGGACAGTGTCTGGACTGGATGATCCTTATGGATCCCTTCCCATTCAGGCTGTTCTGGAATTCCATGGACACTGAGCCGTGCAGGCACACGGTGAATATTTAATATTTTGCTACCCCAGTTATATGATTTCAATCCCTTCATGAGTTGCAGGGCCTTTGAAGGACCTCACATGTTTTTAACTCTTTTTGCTGCAATACCTTCACCCTTAGGATGAGCTGGGATTTTCTTCTCCCCAGCCCTCCAAAACAGCCCTTGTTTAGATGGCACAAATGAGAAAAGGGACTGTAAAGAGTGAAAACAAAGGGTTTTGCTCCTTTTTGGAGGCCAGGCCAGCACAAAAGGCATTTCTGAGAAACTCTACTACCAGGGACAGGCAGGGACAGGTCTTTGCAGCTCATGTGTCCTGTGCACATGGATGTTCACTGCCATCACCAGCCCTCACACTTTGGGTGAAAAACTTTCTTTGCTGCAAAGATTTTAAAGCATTGAACAGACTGCCCAGGGCAGGGGTGGAGTCCTCAGCCCTGGAGGGATTTAAAAGCTGTGTGGATGCAGCCCTTGGGGACATGGATGGAATGGATGGACTTGGTGGTCTGAGAGGAATTTCCCAACCTCAACCTTCCAGTGATTCTGTGGCACAACCACAACTTCTCCAGGGTGACCAAGCCCCTTCTCAAATCCCTTGTGATTTCAGGGCTCACGGGTTTGTTCTGCTGAGAAAATGACATTCAGAAGGCTAAAATGCAGCGGGGTGGGCAGCAGGGGGCTGTGCATTGTCACCCACGGGTGTGGGTTTGCACATCTGAACTATTCCAGTGCAATCACATTTCACAGGCAAAATAACACTCACACAGCTTTTGTGGTTCTTTTTGAAAACGCAGCCTAGAATCCTGTGTGGTTTTTTAGGAAAACCCAATTTTGAAATCAAGCAATGGGAAGGATTTGATATTTTTTTTAGTCTGACCATACTAAAAAGATTAAACATGTATAGCAGCTTCCCAATTTAAAAATAAAACATAACACTTTTAATTGGATTGGATTCAATCCAAAACCTCAGGTGTGACCACCCCAAACTCACAGAAAGTGCAAGAACGTATTTAGAGTTAAAGCTCAGTTTTGCTCATGGTTTTTGTTGTAATACTGAGCAAAGTTTTAATATTGGACACCCAAGTTTCAATGAGGTTTACACAGTGAAGAAGGGCTGCCTGTACAGAGCTCCCTGCAAATTAAAGTCTCAGGGAGAGAAGGACAAGGAACACAAAAAGGCAAGGAGAAAATAATTTTTTATTCCTTTATTTTTTATCTTTTTCAACCTACCAAACATTTCCATACAGATTGAGATCTGGATTCCAAGCCTGAGTGTGGATTGAATCATTTTTGCCAAGTTACACACTGTGAAAAGCAAACCTTTGTGACAGAAGTACTTCCAGGAGCTGCTGCGTGGATGGAGCTGCTGGAACAGCATCTCCCAGGCAGGGTCCTGCTTTTCCCAAGCTAAATTCCCAATTTTCAGCTGTTCCCTTCTAGTGCACAGTGTTTGCCTGGGTAAGGCAAGGTGATGCTGCTGGTGCATCCAACACCAGCTCTCTGTGATAAGGATAAACCAGTGGAATAAAGTATTTCCACAGGGGATGTATAATTTAAATATTGGGAAGGAATTCTTGGTTGTGAGGGTGGGCAGCCCTGGCACTGGTGCCCAGAGCAGCTGTGGCTGCCCCTGGATCCCTGGCAGTGCCCAAGGCCAGGCTGGACATTGGGAATTGGGGCACCTGGGACAGTGGGAGGTGTCCCTGCACCTGCAGAAATCATTACCTGACATCAGTGGTGTCTCCACACAGAGCCCTCACAGCCTCACTTGGTCTGCAGAACCTTGTGTCCTGTCAATGTCAGGAATTGTATTTCTGGCCCTGAAGTTTGCTTGGAACATTATTGATCAGGAAATCTTGTTCTGTGACCTGGAACGTGTCTGTCAACAGCACTTCTTGGTCTGACAGTGTCCAAAGTGGCAAAGGAAAGTTACTGTCACGAGCTTGGGGACAAGTCCTCACTGCCAAGGTACAAATAACACCCAAAGCCAAGCCAGAATACAGGTCCTTTTCTCATATTTTTATTTTATATATATATAAAAACTTGTTAAAACAGGAATTGCAAGGGCAAATCTTCAGCAAGGAAGGAACTGCAGCAGTATTTGAAGATGGTAATTTAAATTATGCATTTCTGGTGCACAGAGTTGATTTTTAACCAAGTTTTCAAATTTCTTCTAATCACATAATTCATGCTTTAGGTGCCTCTAGATCCAAAATGAATTTGAAGTACTGGTCTCACTTATCCCAACCCAAAACCTCACCTAAAATCTGTCCTTATAGAGACTGTAGATTTATTTGTAGAAGAAAACAAAATCCTTATTCGCAGTCTCTGGCTAAAACATCATCAGATGATCATCACACGCCAAGAGTGAGTTGTTCTTCAACAACAAATGAGCACAGGGAGGATGGCAGATCCCAGTGCTCCCAGGAGCATTCCTGCTTCTCAGGGCTTTGAGACCAAACAAGGTTTAGGGGAAGGAACCTCCTGCCTCTACAGCCTCACGGGTTTGGAACAAAAACAAAAGAAATGGTTGTGTTTGGCTGAAAATCATCTGCTATCACAGGTCAATGGGTTTGGTGTCTCTGGACATCCAGATCTGCACAGTGCCTCTTCTCTAGCTGCAGGGGCTGCTCCCATCCACTCAGAATAATGAATCAAAATTAATTCCTGTTATTAAATGGGTTATAAAGAATTTTTTTCCACAATTTCAGAGAAGGGGATTTTCCAGTAAGCATTTATTTGATGCTCAGTGCAATAAAGTTTTAGGTTCAACTCTACTATAAATAATCATCAGTAACAGCAGTAAATAATAATAATATTTCCAGCAAGATCTTACTTCCTTGAGAAAAAATGCTTATGCTGATCACAGCCCACCTATGGACCATGAATTTATTGGGTAATGGGTACAGGAGAGTTTGCCAGACCCTGGTGCATGGGGCTGTGCAAGTCATGTTCACCACACCAAGGTTCAAAACAAAGCCATAAGTTTTTCCTTTTATGTTTTGTTCAAATGAGAGAATAAAAACCATACCCAGATCTGGATTTTTTGCACTTCACCACTGCCCACCTCAGTCCAACATTCCTGGTGTCTCCATCCAGCTGTGACTGGAGACCAGCTTTCCAGGAGGTGTTTGGGGACTTCAACTTTTTTGGGTAAAAAAGAGAAGAAAATGCAGATGTGAGATTGAAGTGGAAATGGAGAATACAGGAAGCCCCAGTGGCAGTGAGACATCACCCAAAGGTGGCTGAGGGTGCTGTGCCCACTGGGGGGTTGGAGGACGAGCAGAATTTCATTCTTCGTTTGGTCTTTCCTGCATTTTCCACCCAAATTTCCTCTCCAAACTCATTTGTTCATCCCTGCAATGAAGCCTCTGACCTGCTGATTTGTTTATTTTTGTTGTTGATTTGCCCATCTGCTGATGTTGGTTTTGTCATTTGTTTACTTCAAGTTAATGTTTCTTTGATTTTATTGTGGAGCACTATGAGGTCCTAAATGATATGGGCATGTATAAAAATAAATGATGGTTATTTATCATTATCATTATTGCACTTGGCCAGGCCTTTATCTCACTAAAGATACCGCTGTCTTCAGGGGCCTCTGAGATTTTGCTTTTAATCTTGGGGGTATTTCTAATTTCTAGGATATATCCCTAATAATGAGCTGCCCAGGAAAACTGTGATCTTAATTTTCCTGAGCATCTGATGAGACACGTTAATGGTGGCAGGTAGAAACAACCCAGCCCCCTAAATCCCACCTTCCAACACAGCATTGGGCTCTTTTTACCATTTTAATTATTGGTGTAAAAAGCAAAGAGCAAATACTCGAGAAATGGGGGAAATTCAAGCTGTCCCCACGTACAGTGGGAAATAACAGCGTGGGTTAAAGAGGAGGGAATGCAGTAAGTGAAGTACTTGCCTGGCACAGGGAAATGGAAGAAGGTTAACCAAGTTAATCTTCCCCTATTTCCTCCCCTCCTCACTCAAGGCCTCCAGGCTGAACCGTCATTAGGAACCATATAATTGACTCATCCACAGGATTTCCTTTTTGTGTTCTGAATTATGGCAGATTTTCCACATTCTTCTTTTTTTTTTTTTTTTGCATTCCTTTTTTCTTTTTTTTTCTTTTTTCTTTTAAATTTTAAACATTTGAAGCCTTTAACCATGAGGAGTCCTTCATCCACAGGTAGAAAATTTGTCCTATTAGTGAAGAACACAGCCCCATTTCTAATTCAGGGCACCACATATTCCCCAGCACCATTAAAATCTGCTGATTAACCAATGGACCAATGGATCTCCGTGTGCTATACAGCTGTCACATCAGATGTTTGCTCTGCCACAATTGGTGTGTAATTTTGCTGGGTTTAAGTGCAGAAGAGGGGAATTTCCTTGTGATGGTACAAATAATTCATCACGGGCTGTGGCTGGAGATTGTTATGAGGGAAAGAAATATCTCACAGTTATACTGTAGTTCATCCTACACCTGACAAGAGAGTGTTTGGCACATATAGTGGAAGCTTGATAAAATGTTTTAAAATCAGACACCGGGAAAGAATTGCAAAAGAAATTCTTCTTCAAAAATCATTTGGTGCTGAATTATTTCTTTTTTACTTGAAAGCCCTGTTAATACACAGAAAGCATAGCAGGGCTGCTATTAAATGTGGGCAAAACCCCAGCATAATCCCTCAATTCCTAGCGAGGCACCTTCATTTTTTTTTTTTTTTTGGTTGTTGTTTTGTTTTCCAAACCGATTTTCAAACCAGAGAGAAGCGTGTCCTATAGCAAACAGTCTAAAACAAATGTTGCCAGCTTCGCTTCATTATGTGGTACATTGTAGTTTTATGCATGTACGCTGTGTGAACAAGAGGGTTAAAAGTTAAACAGTAGCCTAGGGCTAACACACTTGCAAGCTGAACAGGTACAAAATAGGCTTTTGTTGCTTTCAAACTATTACTGTATGTCTTTAGCAGAAAATAACGGAGCGGGCATCTGTGTGCAAAAATGTATTTCCTGACGGTCGCAGGTATTGTGGAATGGGGCTGGTTTAATGGCTGAAATGCCCATATGACCTTTAATCCGGCGCCGTAAATTTGTCAGTGTCTGGAGGTGGCAGGAGATCATTCCTAATGAGGCCAGTTTTTAGGACTTGGTGTATCAGGGAGGAACCTCACGTGGGTTTGGGTGAATTCACGTTGGTGAATCATTAAAGGGAAATAAAGGAGCCGGTAACAATTGCCGTAAAGTAATGAAGAACACGGCGAGCCCAGGTTATTCTGTGTTTCATAAAATGATAAATAACTCCTAGTCATGTTTATGTATAATGAATTACAACCCCGCTACGTTTACCTTAGTAACATTTTACAGAGGTTGTATTTTACTCCCAACTACCAATTATGTCATCATCCTGGCATTTACCTGGACGTAATGATACACAGCAAAGCCATTCTTGGAACATAACTCATTGCTTAAAAGTGTTTGTAAAGCCAGACTGCATCCTATATACTCATAATGACTTGGAGATTGCTATTAAATTTTACAGATTAAAGTTTACTAAATCTTAAAAGTCTTGCACCGGTTCCAATATTTCTTATTAATCCTAAAGGAAAAGATATTCTGCCATGGAAATGTCAAAAACTCTGCTAGCCTATCTAAAAATAAATAGAAATAGAAATAACCCAAGCCAGGGGCAGAGAAACTTCTCAAACAAAGACAGGAGACAATATAACAACCCCAGCTCCAGTATTAAGCTGTAGATTAATTTTAATGGTGGGTTTGACCTGCCATGGGATGTTCCTTGCACCATCATTGTTGGTTTTTTGTGGAAAAAAGGGCACAGAGGCTTCCTAGAGCAGGTTTCATTTCTGCAGGACCCCAAAACCTCAGTCAGAAATATCTACTGTAACATTATCTTACATTTATTCAATTTAATTTCAGTTTGAGAAGGATAGCATATAGATCTTTTTATAAGCTTGTAAGGTCACCAAATTTAAATTAAAGTGACCTCTTTTAAAGCACATTACTAAAAGTACTATGTGGAGGGAAATTTAATATGAATGGTTAAAATGCATGGAATTCAGATTTTACTGTCAAACAGCTCAATTAAACAAATTGAATTTTTAAGCAACAAAAGGGAATTGAATCAAATTAGAACCAGAGTGGGATCTGAAATGTGGACATTTATGAGTGATAGTCACAGGGCCCTCCAGCAGTGAGTTTTCTTTATTTGTTGCCTCAGCAGTTAGAGGGGTTGGCAGGCTGCAATACAAAAGGATAAAAATGTTCACCATTGAAACACAGTTTTTGGCTCCCAATAAATCATCTGTCACTTCATCACAGCCCAGTAGATAATGAGCAATAAAGTTTTCACACTCAGGCAATGAGGAAGCAGACACAAGAAATACAGCTAAAGCTGCCGTGTCTCTTTTCTGTAAACGCAAGGTGCTTTGTGTAATAAATGACCTCTGGATTTCTGGAAAAGAATAATTCCAGCCTCGGTAAAATAAACCATTTGATGCACTAAAAAAAGCCAAATCTAATAACATTACTTAGTTCCTTTAATGAAAGAAATAATCACATTATATATATGAGCCACAGCCATCTATAACAGGAAGAGATTCCAGGGTATTACCTCTGAAGTTGTCTCTCTATTGCCAGCAAAGCACATTGCTGAAAATACAATAAAGCTGCACAATAATTTCAAGTGGGATTGTTTGCAGAGATTCAGGAGACATTTGTGTTTGGGGCAGGTTCTCCAGCCCTTCCAGCCTTGCAGAGATGGATGCCCAGCCCTTCCCCAGGGATTTGCTGCACCACAAAGAACCCCTGAAGGTCTCAAGGTGTAACATCATCAGGGCAAATTAATTGCAGACAGGTCCTGTCTTGACCTAAAAACATAAAGATTTAATTTTAACAGTGTTTTACCTTGCTCTGATGCATTCCCACTGCTGTTTTGATGAATATTTTGCACTGTTATGGGCATCCCAACAAAAAACTGTTGCTCTTTAGCTCACAATCACTGCTTGGTTTGTTGTTAAAACTCAAGTTCGGCTTCCTGATGGTGCTGAGGATATTCATCACTCCAATTCCATATCAAAGCCATTCCAGCAAGGATATCTGCAATGGCTGCCTACAAAGTCAAGTTCACATGCAAAATGTATCAGTCAAAAAGTGACAATGCAGCCCATAAACCACATAAAACATACATTGATTCGCGTTTCAACTTTATATCAGCATTTGAAGGGACTTGAAGCAAAATAAGATCAGATATTCTTGTCATATGCAAATGACAACTTAATATTTGCATAATATGTCAAGGTAGAAAAATGCAAATAAACTTTGGAAAAGTCTGTATTTTTGTCATTCTCTCATACAGCTAATTAGCAACTTGAAAGGAAAGGGAAAGCTTCTCTTTTCTGAACTCCATGTCAGCTAAAAAAGGCACCAAGCTCTGCTTATTTCTAGCCCATGTAAGATGAGCAATTAACATCCCCCTTTTATTGAACTGCTCACACTGATCCATAGCCATAAATGTTGTTTATCAGCTTCCCGAGTTGGGTATGGACACGCAGCCCCCTTGGAATGGAGGTCACACAAATGGAAATGCAAAAGGCCACATTGTGCTATCAAAATGGTGCAAACCCAAGAAAAATTCCTTGCAATAAATGAAACCTTGGATTTGCCCCAGAGCAGAACCAAAAAAAGCAACAAGGGTGGACTTTACTACTGGAAAATATGTGAAAAAAAGGTTTTTAGTAGCTCAAAATCTTAGTTCATTACGGGTTTAGTACTCTGTGTGCAGGTTTGTACTGTATTTTTTCCCTAATATTAAGGATGTATTATTTATACCCACTGTAGCCACGCCACAGAACACACGAGGAGAGTTTGTTTAGCAACAGAGTGAAAAAATATTTGCTACAGGGGCAGTCTGGCAATATTGCTTGTTAAGACATGCTATTTGTAAGCAAATTTATATGAAAAGTATGCAATGTCTAATACTAAACTACTCCAGCCCCAGACTGAAGGGTGATTTTACAAACGTCCTGCAGCACTCAATCATTCCTTCATTTTAATGTCTTTATTTTATGATTTTGTTGATGAAATACTACTTACCCAGTGCTCAAAATTCCTTTTAGGCTGCAGGCACTGGCTAGTTGACACGGCAAGCCATATTTTACAGCTATATATTTCAGCTTTCTCTGTCCAAGTTGGAGGACACAGTAGCCAAGATGGTTTTTCATAGTAGAAATATATTTTCATATTTATTTATTGATTTGACTAATGTATCTATTTTTCAATTCACATGCTTATGTTTCAATCCATTAAAGTGATTCATGGTCAAATAATATGTTATTGCAAGTACAAAGAGGAGATAAAACCACTGTACACTGGCCATAACACAAGAATAAAAATAATAAAAATCCATTGCATGATTAAATATAGTTTTTAATCCCCACCTGATCACGTGTAAACTGATGTTTTTAATTATTTTTCTATAGAACAAGTGGGGGATTTTTTTCTGTAAAATGCAATTACTGATTAAATAAATACTCAGGAATAAATACTCTCACCCAACCTAAGTGCTCAGTGTTAAATTCACATAAAGCATCAAATTACTGGCAAAATAAATTTTTAAAAAATTCAAAAGGCTTTTAATTTGTTTGAAGGAGAGCGAAATGGCAGCTGGTAAAGGAATGCTGAGCCTGTCACCTCCAGGTCAAGGCTGGAGGGAAGCTGGACATTGTGGTGGCAGGAATTGGGGTGGTGGTGGCTGGAATTGGGGTGGCTGGAATTGGGGTGGTGGTGGCTGGAATTGGGGTGGTGGTGGCTGGAATTGGGGTGGTGGTGGCAGGAATTGGGGTGGTGGTGGCAGGAATGGGGGTGGCTGGAATTGGGGTGGCTGGAATTGGGGTGGCTGGAATGGGGTGGTGGTGGCTGGAATGGGGTGGTGGTGGCAGGAATTGGGGTGGCAGTGTCAGGAATTGGGGTGGCAGGAATTGGGGTGGTGGTGGCAGGGATTAGGGGGTGGTGGCTGCTCAGGATCACCTGGAATTCCTGGGCTTGTTCCACCTTTTTGCACACAGGCAAACAAGCCCACGTGAAAAGCAGAGAAAGAGGAACCCACCCATCAGGAGGAGCAGCTCCAAGTCCCAGCTGTGGGACGCTGCAGCCCCCAGGGCAGGCACCACCCTTGCCCTGGTGCTATTGTGAGATTTTCTTGCTGCTTTTTCACCAGAAATTGCTTTTTCTCCTGTCTTTCACCTCCAAACTGAGGAATTTTATGGGAAGCAAAGCCAATGCCAGGTGAGGCCTTGGGGGCTGGCCGGAGGGGGATGATCTTCCAGCCAAGGTGGGACCACCTGGAGCCAGGGTCAGCTTTGGGATCAGAGAATCATGAAATCCCACAATGGTTTGGGGTGCAAGGGGCCTTAAAACCCATCCAGTGCCACCCCTTGCCATGGGCAGGGACATTTTCCACTGTCCCAGGTTGCTCCAGGCCTTGTCCAACCTGGCCTTGGACACTGCCAGGGATGGAGCAGCCAGAGCTGGGCATCATCCACAGCATTAACTTGAAAAGAGAATAGAGAGAAGAGAAAAAAGAGGAAAGAGAAGAGAAGAGAAGAGAAGAGAAGAGAAGAGAAGAGAAGAGAAGAGAAGAGAAGAGAAGAGAAGAGAAGAGAAGAGAAGAGAAGAGAAGAGAAGAGAAGAAAAGAAAAGAAAAGAAAAGAAAAGAAAAGAAAAGAAAAGAAAAGAAAAGAAAAGAAAAGAAAAGAAAAGAAAAGAAAAGAAAAGAAAAGAAAAGAAAAGAAAAGAAAAGAAAAGAAAAGAAAAAGATTCTTTATTTCCCTTTTTTTTTAAATTTTCCTTTTCTGCCTTGAAAAAAAGAAAAGCAAAAGAACATAAAATGAGTTTTAGGGAGTCATTTTGGAGGGACCGTAGAACAAGCTGATGCTGTTGATGAAGGCAAAAAATAACAAAAACGCCAAAAAACCTAATTATGTGAAACTGGGAAGACAATCAGCCTGTGAGAGGGCAGCGACTGAAACACAAAGGACAGCAGAGCAGCCACGGAGGAGGAAGGCTCCGAGCCCATCATGGGCCAGTGGGGTGACATCCCCACACACACCCCAACCCTTCTGTGCTCATTGCAGGGCCCTGATGGCTCTGTAATTATTGCCCAGCCCTGGGAGCTCCCTGCCAGGCAGCAGCTGAGGACGCTGTAGGAATATCTGGGAATGGGGCCGGAAGGACACAAAATTTGGGAGGACATCCATGGATGGGCAGCCTGGGGAACCTGCCCTGATCCAGACAGGGAGCTTCCAGAGGCTGCTCCTTTGTGCACCCTGGCTCCAGGAAAAGGAAAAGGTATTTTAAAGTCACCTTAGGTCCCCCTGGGAAGCAGGAGCACAGAAGGCTGTCAATGTGTTGAGGTAGAGCAGCTGAGAGGCTCTGGAGAGAGAGAGCTAAATGAATAGAAACTTGTTAAATGATGTGAGTTAATGAGAGCATTTTGGAATTAACCAGCTTCCATGACTTTAAATAAAACCCCAATGTCATTTTAAATTGGATTTTGTACATTTTTGAAACCATTATTTATTTTTTTTTTTTCCGTGAGGTGCATTGGTGGGAAGAGGGAAACATTAAAGTTTAACCTCCTCAACCCACCAGTGGTGAAATATTGGTATTTTTCCAGTGATTCAGAAATAAAGGAACAGTGGCAAGAGCCAAGAGATTTTCCAGGAGATGGGGACTCACTCAGCCCTGTCCCCACTTTTGTGAGGGTCATACCTGGATACATGGACACACCTGGATTTCTCACCCCCCTCCTTGTCCTGCTTTTATGGAGCTCAGGACAGGTGAAATGACCATAACTTCTAATTTTGTATTGTTATTTTTAATGTTATTCAGGTAAACTTTTATTTTTTTAAAGAAAGCCTCTGATAGGCAATGTTTGGAAGATGAGGGAACATGCTTTGAAGGAAAATCAAGTCAGGAAGAAGCCAAGTCATTCCCAGGTGAGTCCAGCTTATAAAACAACTCAGTTCCTCTATCACACTTGTGCTGAAAGCCAAAATAATTCTGGATAAATTTTGGAAGGCAATTTTCAGCATCAACTCTATATTTGCAGCAGCTCTGATTCCTTCAACCCACCTCAGAAGAATGTTCCAATGGGACAGGCACCAGCCTGGGACTGTCATGGCTAAGGTTCAAATTTCTTTATTATTTACATGCCCATGGAGAGCATCCTATTTCATACCTTCTGAAATATTAATGAAATTCCACTGCAAGACCTTCAATTTCTTTTTTCTTGCTTTATTTGTGTTGTACTTTCTTGCAGGTACAAACTGGGGGTGTTGGCACTGAAAACCAGTGTGACATTAAAGGCTGCGATGGTGACCCTGGCAACAGATTCCATAAAAATAATTTAGTCAAATAAAATCCCAGGCTGGTTTGGGCTGTAAGAGACCTTAAAGGCCACCCAGTTCCAACCCCTGCCATGATCAGGGACACTTTCCACCAGACCAGGTTGCTCAGAGCCCCAGACATAATTAAATTTGCTCCGTGTGACCATTAGTTGCCCTTGTATGACACTTCACTTGTACAGAATGACTTTGTTAGGAAAGAGAACACCTGTGATGGTGGAGGGCAGGGAAAGCCCCAAAGGCATCCCCAAGTCATAATTAGCTTTGAGATGCATAAACACCCACCAAAAAGAGATTCCAGCTCTCCCCCAAAGAAACCATTCCGGGAAAGGATCCAGCACCTGAAATAAAGGGTCTCCAAATCCTGGGGCCAAATCCTGGGTGTTAATGTTGGACAGGACAGCCAGAAAATGGGGCTGAAAGCTGTGCAGCCAGGACTGGGGAAAGAAGTCCTGAAATGGAGGAAGGAATGGGAAAGAAGGATGGGAAATGGGACATGGGAAGTCCCAGTGCTCACCCCAGGCTGCTCCAACACAGAGCCACAGTAAACTTAGCACTGAGCCTCAGTTTAAAAATTCACAGAGTTTTTATATGATAATTACTGTTATTATAACTGGCCCATGAAATAAACACCTCTCCCAATTATGCCAAAGGCACGAGGTCCTTCAGAGACAGAAATCTCACAATAAGATTTGCTTTCAGCATAACGATGTAGAGGGAGAGAGGTGCAAGATGAATAACAATAATATTATGGTACATATAACGTATGTTTTAATTAGCTAAAGGTAATCAAATGAGGTTTGTCACGATTATATTAAGGTCAGGTCTCCACATGGTTTCATCAACAACATATTAAGACAAGGGAGGTGATGCCAAATTGGGGTTTAAACCTAATCAACATAATTAAACAAAGCAAGAACATGTGTTTAGAGCTACACCTATTTTACTGATCTCTCTATTTTAATTACTCTTGCAGAGTAAATATTAGGACCAAAATAACTCCTAATTAAATTTTTTCCATACAAACAGAAAACACAATCTTCTTCTAATTTGCTATTTTTGTCGAACGAATGTACAATATCCAGATCTTTTGCAGGAGAAACCGTTTCAAAAGTGTGCTCAAATTATGCTAAACAGCCTAATACATTCCAAAGCATTGACATACTGGCTTCAAATGTGTGGGAAACGGGAAACTACACTGGCCCAAAAAAGTCATGGGAAACCATAAAAACAAACTAAGCATAATTTAAACTGATTGGATGCTTCCTTGCAAGAAGTTCTTAGTTTCTAAATACAAAATGTGGACATTGAAATGCGGTCAAGTTATGACTTAAATTAGAAAAACATGTTTTCTTAGGTTTCTATCTTGCAATATTTGGCACAACTCAGACACTGGGGAAAGAGTTATGTCAGTAACATTTCCAAAAGTGTCTAAGTGGCTTTGCCTGGAGTAACACTGAAATGGGACTTAGGCACTCAGAAGCCCAGAGGACATGAGTTTGTAAGGGCTTACAAATGTTTAAAGCTGTCTAGGTGTCCAAAAGAACAATAGATGGGCATTTCAAAATTAATTAAAGTGCTTTTTAAGTTAATGACCTGAAGGAGATGGCATCCCGTCCAGGTCTGTAGAAGATTGGACTTGATGATCTTGGAAGTCTTTCCTGACCTTAATGGTTATATGATTATATGATTCTACTCTGCATAAAAGACTAGGGATATTTTTTAAAGTACCAGTCTTTGGAATAAACCTAATATCCACTCAGGTGATCTGTTTCACACCTGATGCCTCAGATGGGATTTCTCTGAATTTAGTTTGGTGAGTAAAAGCAGAACCAGGCCTGAAAACAGAAGCTGTAGGTAAGGATTCCACACTGGAGGCCTGTAGCCAAGTTCCTCCTGGAACTTGTGATTAGAGGGAAAACTGCTGTGTCCTGATGTACTTGAGATGTGTTTCACAGAATCCCACAATGGTTTGGGTTGGAGGGACCTTAAAGCCCATCCTGTTCCTGGCAGGGACACCTCCCACTGTCCCAGGTGCTCCAGCCCCAGTGTCCAGCCTGGCCTTGGGCACTGCCAGGGATCCAGGGGCAGCCACAGCTGCTCTGGGAATTCCATCCCAGCCAATTCCCAATTTCCAATCTCCCTCTGATCCCTGCCCTCTGCACTGGGAGCCATTCCCTGTGTCCTGTCCCTCCATCCCTGTCCCCAGTCCCTCTCCAGCTCTCCTGGAGCCCCTTCAGGCCCTGCCAGGGGCTCTGAGCTCTCTCTGGAGCCTTCTCTTCTCCAGTCCCAGCTGTCCCAGGCTGGTTCCAGAGGGTCTCCATCCCTCAGAGCATCTCAGTGGCCTCCTCTGGAACTGTTCCAGCAGATCCATGACGTTCCTATGCTGGGAACCCCAGAGCTGGCTGCAGTGCTCCAGGTGAGAGCCCATGAGGGTGTCATAGAGGGGCAGGATCCCCCCATCCCCTGTTGCCCATGCTGGGAGATCAGCCCAGTTCATGGTGGGGTTTCATGCCCAGCCTCTCACCCACCAGCACCCCCAAACCCTTCTCCCCAGGGCTGCCCTCAACCCATTTAGAAAGACTGAAGCTGGAAATCAAACTTTCGCTTAAGAAGAAGATGAACTAAAACACGCACCGGGATGGGGGCTTTCCTGTCCCAGGCCTCCAAGGTAGCACAGCAAGAGTTAAAAATGTGGGAGCAAAAAAAAAAAAAGTGTTAAAAATGCGGGAGCAAAAAAAAAAGTGTTAAAAATGTGGGAGCAAAAAAAAAAAAGAGTTAAAAATGTGGGAGCAGAAATTTCCCAAAGCCTCCCGGAACGATTCCGTCAGAGCCGCCGCTGGCGAGCGCTGGCACGCGGAGGGACCCCAAATGAGTTAAGAACTCTTCCACTCCATCATGAAGAATTGTTCTCCAGAGTAACCACCAGTGGGGAAATGCTTAAAACACTTACCATATGTGGCTAAGAAGGGTCTAATTTGTCCATTTGGAAATTTTGCCTCTTTTGAAAGGATAGTTAATTCCAAGTAATTTATTTCATAGATGAAGCTTTCTTCAGAGTGGTTAATATATCACCCTTGGTTGCCTGAACAATTAGAAATTGTCACCAAAGAAAAATGTCGCAGTTCATGTAAATAACTATTTACCTAAAGGAAATGGGAATCCACAAGAGTCAGCACACTTTAATGAGCCATGACAATAGGGGAAAAAAAAAAGCAGCCAATGGTACAGTGATTCTGCTAAAGCTGACATTGCTTATGGTAAAAATTGGCCAAAACAACTATTATTTGTTGGGGTTTTTTTCATGTCAGAAATAATGCAGCTTGAAATTTTCAACAGGCAACATGAGCCCAGACCATTTGTTACTTCTGATGGCCTAATTGTTCTCCTGGCAGAAATAAAAAATTAGGGCACTTATGTCATTTACCTAAATTTCTAATTAATGCAATGGTAATAGAGAAACTGGAGCAGAAGAAAGTGAAGCAAAAAAAAAGTAAGTTGGGTGAAAAATGTTTCTCTTGGCCTTTCTACAATTTGTCTTTGTTAACTTTCCTACGGTCTTTCCCTCTTTAACAGCAGGTAGAGTGATCTCTGCAGAGATGTTCCAGAATTTTCCAACTGGACTGAGGCATGCTGGGCATTGAAAAATATGATTTCTTCCACCTGAGCTATTGAACAGACGTGATAAAAACACCAACTGCAGCACAATGTCCTTTATGTTGCCTCGAAGGAATGTGCCATTAAAATGATGTTAGAAATATTCTTCAAAAGCAGCTAAAATATCTGCACTTGGGGCTGCAATTCCGTCCACAAGTTTTCCACTGCTCCTGTGTCCTGATGTCCAACTCATCCTGCAAAGCAGATCCTGGTGTATGGCCTCATTAGGATGCAGGATGAAGAGAAATGCATCAAAATGCATAAACACACCTTGGAAATGCCTCTGAAAGTGTCTGGAATTCACTTTGTCCTGCAGCACTGGCAAGTGTCCACCATCTCCTGGATATTTATTGTTGGAATGACATGGAGGAGGCTCAAGGTGATCCATTTATGCCCATCCTCAAAGAATTTACACCCAATCCTTTGAAGGGATGCCACACCTTGATCTTGGCACCACTAATGCCATTAAAATACTGTTAAAAGGAAATGCACAAAAGCAGAAAATTGGGGAAATTTTAAAAGGAGCCCTGGAGAGGGTTTATCCAATGAGAACTCAATGAAAGGTCAGATGGAGATGGGATCCCATTCCCAGCCATGCTCAGATCTACCTGTGCTCATTCTTTCAAGTGTTAAAGAAATGAAGTTCCCTATTGCTTTACAAGTATATTCAAGTACAGCTCTAATTAAGCTGTGAGTAAAGTGCAAGCAAACCAAGTAAACATTGACATGTGCTAGTAAATTATTTCAATTTTTCTCTTAACGCCTGAGGTGCTTTCCTTAAGTACTAAATGGAAATAAAGAAAAGGGAAAACAAGAGCAAGGTCAGAAATTCAAACCTCCACCAAATGTGAGCTCAGGGTCACAGGGAAATGTCAAAGTCTGCTGGAGGTTCATCCTAGCAGTGGGTAAAAATGCTTCCCACTTTCTGACCACATCTTAATGTGGGGAGCCGCCCACATCCCCAGAAGATTTTTTCCCCTGATTTTTTCTTCATAAAAGTATTTTTTCTTTAAAACAACATGGATCCCTTTCTCATCCATTACCTGAAATATCCTGGAGCTCCAAGGAGTAACCTCAGTGCCCTCACTAGAGCAAAGCCATGATATTTCAGGAGTTAACAGCAAACCCTGACTCAGGGAACATTTCTGCTCTGCCATCAACAAGCCCCCAGGTCTGAGCCTGCACGGTGACTGCAGAGGGTCCCACCAGTGCCCAGGGCAGGCCTGGGAGCATCCCAGGGATGGTGCCCCAGGGGTTCCCTCTGTCCCAGGCAGGTGGGAACAGGAGCTCCATTCTCCCACCTGGGCCTTACCATTCCCTCTGCAATCTGGGAGCCACCTCGGCACGAGCCAGGTATGAACACAGGGCTCACAACAGCACCAGGAACTGGCAGGAGCAGAACTCCAGCAGCACCAGCAAGTCCTGCTAAAATAAACATGTTACAGGCAAAGGTCGCGATGCCTGTTAATATAAAGAGTGCGCGGTGTATAATGCATTCAAATGCCGGAGTGAGAGAGGGAGATAATATGATCCATTTGCCAGATTCCTCCTTTTAGTTGTAACACGAAGCCATTCTGGGCTGGAATGACCCAGAGATGATAATGAAGCGGATGATGATGCCATTGCCTGTGATAATGGTGTGACAGGGAGAATACCCTGGAAAACTGCACGAGCTGATAAGTGCAAAGGTATAAACAAACCCAAACAATATGGACTTACAGACATTAGCGCGGAACAAAAGGGAGAGGGAAAAGCAAAGCCAACTGATCAACATTAAAAAAAATAAAAGACTTTGCAAGGGTGACTTTTTCAGCGATTTTTGGAATTGCAGCTCCCAAAACCAAGCCCTCCCCAGCTGGAACAACAGCCAAGTGTCTCATCTTGGGCAGGGGGGCCACCTCTCCGTGCTTGGGAACAGTTTGTAGCAAACAGCCCGCGATATGAAAATGTATTTAATGCAATTAATAATTTAAGAAGTGAGAGCATGTGCTCTTGGAGAGTTAAATGCTTGTCAGAGTGATAGATGCACGCTTCAGCACCAATACATTTCGTACGAAGAGCAGAGGGATTTTGCAAACTTGTGTTGACCTTGGGTTGCGGTGGAGAGGAGGCAGATTGCGAAGGCAGGCCCGGGTACGGCAGGACTGCGTCAGCTCGCAATTTACAGCCCTCTCCCCAATTAAAGGACTGTAAAAACATTAAAATTAATGCAGTCTTAACTCCAGAGCAGGCTCTACTTTCTTAATTAGTGCATAATTATTCAGTTTTTGATATCCTGGAAAATTATCACATGGAAATTATTTTAGGCGCAGTAACAATAGCAAAAATCTCTCTACCCCCCCAACTCGATTAACATGTGGAAGTAATTAACACTTTATTACAGTGAAAATACTATTACTGCTAATGTTTAATGACTTTTGCCATTGCATCATAAGCAGGAAATTTAGAACACTACAGAGCAACGTTCTGCTATAAATACAGTCCAAAGATTATAAACCAGAGTCAGATGATTCGCACTAACAGCGCTTAAGACAGGGATATGACATACAATACGTTTCCAAAATGTCACGGGCAGGAAATATAATTTTCTTGATAAAGTCCACTCCATACAGCCAAGCAGGCAGTGCAATAACGCTGGATGCGTTCGGTGTAGGCAGCAGTGCTCAAGTCCTTGTAAAAGCCTGTTGTTAATCAAATTGAAACA
Source organism: Zonotrichia leucophrys gambelii (assembly GCF_028769735.1). Taxonomy (NCBI): domain Eukaryota; kingdom Metazoa; phylum Chordata; class Aves; order Passeriformes; family Passerellidae; genus Zonotrichia; species Zonotrichia leucophrys. The sequence continues at coordinate 1,519,632 of NC_088176.1, read as the reverse complement.
TAAAACCCCAAGCATAAAGTTATTTTCTCATAACAGTTTAATAGAAATTTCCAATCAAACAAAGGCCAAAAAGTGTTATTACAACATGAAGTTCCTTGTATAAACAACTTAAAATGAAGTAGGGGAAAGTTTCATGGGATTTATGGATTTCTTTATTTTCATTATTTCGAGTAAATGTCTACTGTAGATCTCCTATAAATGTCTTGAGAAATTATGCACCAGCTTTAGATGATTCACGCTAACAGTAATTAAGATGCTGAGTCCACGTAAGTGTCAAAGAGGCCAGTGCTCAGGAAATGTCATTTCAGTTCAGCCAGCGTGATGGAGCCGAACGTGCCAGAGACAAAAGGAGACCAAAAGGGACGGAGATGGAGACAGCTCTGCCTCGGTCTGGGCTTCTCCAGGGCTGTGACAAGGGGACAACAGATGGGCGGAACCAGCGCGATGTTTAGGAAAACGTTTCACTACCAAAATGTAAATAGAGAATTGTGTTTAATATTCAGCACGGCCTTATGGAAATTCCCAAACAAACAACGGCGTAAAGCAAGGCAGTGCAAAGGATCTGTAAAAAGAAAACCAAAACAAATATAGAAGGAAACAAACGGAGAACAAGGCTGACCCCGATGAACCTGCATAAAGTCACTCTTTGCTTGTTTGTTACTGTTTATGCTGTTGGGCTGAGAATTAATGAAGCTGAGCACTAATCACGATTCAACCCATGGAATTATTTTAAATTTTAATATTCTGTGTGCATAGCTCGTTGGGCTTTCCCCTTTTAAATATTTTCCTCGATGCTTTAAAATGCGTTCATTGATCTGGACCCATTTCACTGGCGAGCTAATACAGTTCATAAATTAAGGAACTCTTGTTTTAGAAACATCTCCTTGATCCATGGGCCATGGATACGGAGAGGAAGAATTTGGCACAAGGATGCTGAATATAAATTGCTCTTTTGGAAGGAATTCTTACCAGCCAAAGTCTGGAGCCAGCAGGCAAGAAGAATTCACCTGAAGTGGACACAGCTCTTCGCTCTGGGATTAACTTGTTGCAGTTGCAAATGAATCATGAAACCAGCTTTGGCAAAGCAGAGCCTGGGCCCGCGCTGGAACCGAAATAATGTATGTGAAAAACCTGAACTGGATTACGAGGCCATCTGGAATGCATTGGCCGTCTGCATTAGGAGTAGCAGTTTCCTTGACAGAGGTTGTGAAATATTAGAATTCCTAATGGAAGAAATATGGCAGTGCAAAATGACACAAAAATCACACAACCTCATTCCCTGACACGGAACAGTGAAAATGCGAATCTTTCTCTCAAGGGTGCTCTATCAATCCTTTGCAAACAAGGCACTTCAGCAGGCAGAGGAGGGGCTGACAGGGCTTAACCCTTCCCCACCACCAGGCAGGACAAGAGCGAGATTCCCTCTTTGGGGAGGCCAAAACTGGGGAGAACGCATGGCAATCGTAAATGATAATCATAAATTTCCACATAGGAAATTCCTTCCAAAGGAGGGGTACCTCCAGCACAGGCATCCCATGGAGCTGGATACCCCAGGGACAGGCTCCTGCCCCTCTCACCCTCCTCTGGGGGATGTTGAGATGCCTCTGAGGCCATTCCTTTGGCAAATCTTATCTGTGAGTGATGCCAAAGGAAGGGAGGAGCCAATGGGAGTATGGACAGCAGCAAATAAAGCATTGGGAGATCTGTAAGGCAGAAATCGTGGCAAATTGACAGCAGAAATCGTGGCAAATTGCCCCTCAAAATATCCTATTTTTAACATTTGTGATGGAAGGTTAGCCTATGCTTTGGAAGGCCTGACCCACAGTAACAGTTTGCTGCATTACCATTTCTGCCCCCTTGGTATTTGCATTCAAATGATGAACATTTCCATTTTGGTCATAATAATTTCCCAGAAAAAAAAATCCTGAAGCTGGGGCCCTCCCAAAATATGTATTTGCACAGTTGGTGACATCTACCTAGGAATGGTTCCATAGTCTTATTGTTTTACTCTTAAAATTGCACTTTGTCCCCAGGTCACCACAGTGCTGAATGTCTCCAGGGGTTTGGGAATATCAGAAATCTTGTGGCACACCTGATGGAATTTAATGTGTTTAAATTTAATTTATTTATTCATTGTTTATTAACAAAATTTGTTAATTTACACTGAGGAGTACAAAAGGCACTGCAGGTTATCAGATTTTCTGAGTCAATTAGGAAATAAACCACAAAACAATAAACAATAACAATGATCACAGATGATACTCTGAATAAAGTAATTTGGCTTCCTGACTCAGCATCATTTGCTTTAAACCAGGAGTTTATTCTAACTCCAGAGACGGAAAATTGGAAAAATCCAAATCTGTCATTTTGATTATCCAACAATAAATGACCCTCACTACCACGAGGAAAGGTTAGGGGAGCTTGGATGTCCTGGTTGCTCTTCTGCCAGGACTTTATAGCAGTGGCCAGGCCAGCACTGCTCACCCTCCACATGGATTCACTGGAGTCATCTTGGATTAAATCCATCTTTAGAAGCACCTCCCTGATTTAGGAACCCCCAACAATTTTGGTTTCAAGTGCTTTTTGAAATCGCAGCCCTTGTCTCCTTCATTGTCATTTATAAGGCACACAAAGCTACTGTTTATTGCTACTTCCCTGCAGAAAAGGGAATAACTCCAAGATAGATTTTCTGTTTAGGAAATAGATCTGGGTTGAATTATTCAAAAAGGCTAACAATATCCAGCCCCAGAAAACTAAGGAAAGGCATAGAAGACTCCAGAGCTAAGGGGCTTTTATACAGCAGCCAATTGTTATGACTCCTTTTAATTAAATACAAATGAATTAATTGATATGAAGTACTGCTAGGCAATTATTTTGCTGACATTTTGTCTCTTTTGAGACACACTTGTTTACTGAATCTCTCATCTGCCAAATCTCACCACCATTCTGCACTATTTTAAACATATGTTTAAAGAGTTAAAGCCAAGTTTGTGCTGTCAGAAACTTTTACATTAATTTCATATTTGTGTTAATGGTACGCAGATTAGGCCCAATAGTATTTACATTTTTTAATCCATCTCCCATCCCTAGGCCATCATTGTACATGAGATATTGCATCTTAATGAATTTTTCTGGTTAAAGATTTTTAAATAAATGAATAAATAAATAAGTAATGAAACACTGATTTTTATCTCACTGTACACAAGTTCACTGGTTGTTTTTTTCTTCTTTCTGGTTTGCAATGAAATATTTTCATCATTTTCTAAAGATATGCATGAAAGTACAAAAATGATGGCTGGTTTCAGAACAAACCTCCAGCAGCAGCCAGCAGTGTATTACCCTTTACATGGGAGGTAAAATTGAAGGGTTATCTGGAAAACCATAAGTGGCCCAAACAATTTTACATCCCCTGATTATTTGGGGGAATTGCTGAGCTGGAGTTTCTGTCTGACACATCCCCCAGCACGTGTGAGACCCATTTTTTGAAGCCACAGATGCCTCCCCCAGCAGTTCAAACATGCAGGAAGAGACCACAAGTGACTCGAACCCTTTGGACAGCAGCAAGATGTATTTCAGGAGAGCATCCACAGGACTTTCCCACTGCTTTTGGTGTGGGATGGGCTCAGCTCTGTGGTCTGCAGCTCCTGGAAGCAGCAAATCCTCGGAGAGCTGCTGGCTATGAAATGATCTGGGCACTCACAGGACCCCAGGACACCCACAAGTTGAGCCCCTACCTTGTCAGGTCAGCAATAATGTCAGCTGGCAAGCTGTAGATCTGCCCATCTATGAGACACTTCTCTGTTGCGCACATGAAAATAAATAGCAGGCTGGAGAGTAATTAATTTGCCGTTGGTGAGCTAAATTAGCCCAGAGGAGCACAGGGAGCCTTCAGAGACAGGTAACCTGAACCTGCCCACACACATTTAAAGAGCAAAGTACTCAAAAATGCTAAGGCAGCGTGAGTATTGAGATATCAGTTGTCTTAGGATCACTGTGTGTGTGTTGAACTCTGGGCTGAGTGCAGAGCAATTGCTTCCACTAATGCAATTCTATACCCAAAAAAAAGGTCCAAGTGGCCAGATGGGGTCTTCTACTCCACACCACACCATTAAAATCAGCAGGATATGTTGAATACCTCCATATATAATACAAAAAGTTAGCCCTTTACAGCAAAAAAACCTCAGATATTTTACTTGTTTTTTTGCTAAAAGCTACTATGGAATTCCCATCTCTCACTATTAAAAAGTCATGGATTAAATTCCCTGAATTGTGTCATTGCAGGAGATATGAAGGTACATGCCCTGGACTCCTTTGTGACAGAATGAGTCACATTTTTCAGCCTCTTCAGACTCCAAGTCTGGAGTTTTACTTTCTCTAAGAGGGGAGTTCTGGGTTTTTGTACAAACTCTCAGATTTGGGACTTTGCTATCCCCTGAGTGTGCCTGGTTTCTCTTAGGCAGTGGTTTGGGCTATCAGCAGCTCCTATAACTTTTCCCCCTGATCAAAGCGCATGGATGGACAGGCACAAACAGGCTGGGGCACAGTGCCTCTGTTTTCCCTATTTACCTATCGCCCAACCAGGCATTTCTGCACATTAATCATACTTAGAAGACTTAGCAAAAGGCATCAGTCACTTAACAAACTGCCCCAGATTTATCTGGGGGTAACAGATGACTGCTGGCTATCTGGGCCTGCTACCCAGGGCTGCTGATGAAAGGCAGCGTGTGACCAGAGCTACACACAGGGCAAGGGGGACTTGGCTCTGCTTTCAGCAGCCCCCTAAAACAGAGATAGAGGAAGAGATGGGGAAATGGAAACTACACAGATATTCCCCCTCCTCTGCTTCTCCCCAGGGACTCCTAACAATGATCAAGCCCTTTGGAAACTTCAGGCACTGGTGATTCCTGCCACTGCCTGGAATGAGTTGCTGGAGCGTGTCCAGGGAAGGGAATGGAGCTGGGAAGGGGTTGGAGCCCCAGGAGTGGCTGAGGGAGCTGGGAAGGGGCTCAGCCTGGAGAAAAGGAGGCTCAGGGAGGGCCTTGTGGCTCTGCTTAACCCCTGACAGGAGGCAGTAGCTGGGGGGGATCGGGATCTTCTCCCAGGGATGAGAGGAAACTGCCTCAAGTTGCACCAGAGGAGGTTTAGGTTGGAAATTAGAAAAATTTCTTCCTGGAGAGCATTGTCCAGCCCTGGCACAGGCTGCCCACAGCAGGGATGGAGTGACCATTCATGTGGGGAATTGAAATATATGCAGATGTGGGTCTTGGGGACATGGTTTAGTGGTGGAGCTGGCAGTATGAGGAGAATTGTTACACTCAGTATCTTAAAGATGTTTTCCAACCTAAGTGATTCTGTGGATAAAGGGAAGAACAGACTATGTGGATAATACAGAGAACAAGGGTAACTGCCCAGAGTTCCACCTCAGTGCTCCAGAAATGGTCCCACAGCATCCCTTGGGGTGCAAAGCATGGCCCCATGCCCTGCTTTGAAACAAAACACCTTTCATGTGGCCGCCTTCTCCTGACCTAACTGTGTCCAACACCAAGCCTGCCTGGATTACTTCCACCGGCTAAGCCAGCAGCGCAATTTCTTTGGCTCACCAGGAATAAAAAAACCTGGTGCTTCTGAAGCTGAAATTTCATCGCGAGTCTCCAGAGATGCCACGCATGAATAATGAAATAATTGTGTGTCCTCACTCGCTGCTCCAGAGTGTTCCCATCTCTGCCAGCGCCGCCGCTGTTCCCGCTTTCTGCGGAGCCGGCGCTGATGGATGAACCATGGCCCAGCCCCAGTCCTGGCAAGGGAAGCCCTGTAACCACAGCTGACAATGGGGATGAAGTTTATCTCCCACCAAGACATTGGGAAGACAATGGGAAGACATTTTAGCCATTTCTATTTTTTTTTAAATTTAGTTCACCCTGTCCCACTTATGTTTCTTAAACCTTCTCGGCAAGAACAAGACAAGCCCCATTTAACCCAACCATGGGCAGGAATCACAAGTGTGAATCCATGCAGAGAAATCACAAATTTCTCTGCATGGATTCACAAATTAACTGCACAGGTTCACAAAATTCTCTAGGACAGTGGGCCAGCACTGGAATTTTCTTCCAAACCCCCCCACCATGTTCTCCAGTGCACATTGCTGTCACACCCAAGAGCAAGATGGTCCCGTTAATCAATTGTACCTTGGCACTGCAGCTTTATGTGTGTGTTTCAGGCCTTTACAATACAATAAAATTTACAGCTCGTATAATTAAGAATATGCCAGATTAAACAAATTAAAGCTCAGCCTTAAAAGCGAAAGCTCTATCTGATCAAGACATTCATGCAGGAAAGAAATTTCAAATTCAAATCATCAATGTCTGAAGGCTCATAACATAAAAGCTGTATAGGAGTGGCTGAGAACTACTCTGAGACTTATTTCATAACCTCAAGGTACAATTCATGGCATGGGCCACCAGAAGGTCACAAAGAATAATTGAGTGCAAGGGTTAGTTGGAGATTTGTGGGGAAGCCAAGCTGTTCCAACAATTTTTTTTTTTTTAATTTTTTTATTCCATGAAAATAAAAAATAATAACTTGTCCTGAAATTTGCATTTATGAAAGGCTTTTTGTCTCTCTGGTGTATTCCTGGCCATGAGAGCATGGAGCAGAGGTGAAGGGAAGCCCAAACACCCAGAGATAGCCTGTGGAAGGAGCCCTCAGGAGGGATTTGGAGAGTCTCTCCACCCAGGATTCCATCTCTGCTTGGCTCTGTCCGACATTTGACTCCAACTTCTACAACTTTATTTAAGCATTTCCCAGTAGATTTGGGATGAGGGACAGTGCTCCAGCTGGGGGAGAGCAAAGTGGGACTGGACTATTCTGTCTTCCACACCCTGATCATCTTCACAACCTCCTCCTACCTCCTCCCACAGGTCCTTTCTGCTGTTGGGGTCCGGAGCTGGGTGCAGTGATCCAGGTGGGTCTCATGAGAACAGAGTGAAGGACAAGAATCACCCCCTCTGACCTGCTGGCCACACCTATTCTGCTGCAGCCCAGGGTGTGTTTGGCTTTTTGGGTTACAAGTGCGTAATATTGGGTCATGTTGAATTTCTCATCCACCTCAAAATCCTTCTCCTCAGCGCTGCTCTCTGTCCAGTCTCCTCCCAGCCTGTGTAAGAAAAGGCAGTAAGAAAAAGATTCTTTCTTCATAAAACAGGACACCAATGACAAAAATAAAGCGCTGGAAACAGCACAACCCTGGATCTGTGCAGGAAATTTCCCCCCTTCCTGTTCACCATCATTCTTTGCACACAAAGTTCAATGAACAAAAAGTTTTGCACTGCTGCAAAATGACTCTACTATAGATTTTTGGAATCATCTGAGACACTTATTTTAGAAAAGCTCCAAGGTCAGCAGCAATCTCCTTTTTCCCATTTGTTCCCCAAAAGCAGTGCATGATATTGGCAATAGCTATATATATTACTGAGTATCTATAAATATAAAAAATATTTGGTTCTGTTTTGAAATCATGTTTCATATGCAGTTTGTGCTCGATTTCAATAAGCATCTAATTAAGATAGATTTTTTTTCAGCCAGTGCTCTTGCAAATTCTATTTATTTAGCTGCTTCACATACTGCAGGCTATCAAAACTGCAAGTTCAGCAGAAAGATATTTTCAGGCAAAAGAGGTGAAAGGGGGACCAAGACAAATGACAAATTTGGGTTCAAATAAAGCAAGAATTCTGATGGTATTTAAAAATGCATATTGCCTCTTTAGGTGCAGGCGTTTGGCACTTTTTGGGGAAGGTGATGGTGAACATGGTGGTGCTGGTTGAAGATTGGGCTTGATAATCTTGGAGGTCTTTCCCAGCCATAATGATTTTTTATGATTCTGTGATCACATTCCCACCTTTCTCTTGTCATTCCACCAGCCTGGTGTTAAATTGCTTCTGGATATCCCACCAAAATATTTAAAAAAAAACCCCATTCCTTATTCACTCATTTAGACCCTCAATGGACTTTTCCCTCACTCCCCATTGGAAGGTGTAGGGGAGAAACAGCAAAATCAATAATGTGGACAACAGGACTTGCAAGTCCCTAATAGATGGCTAAAAAATAACCCAAGACCTGAATCTTGGATTTGTGATGCTCTGGAACAGGCTTTTCTATTTGAGTTGGGAATAGAATTAAGGAGACTTTATGCTTGAACCACTGAATATTTGCATATGGCAAGTGTGAGTCAGAAAAATAAAAAAAAATTATTATTGATATTCAGCACATTATTGTCCTTGTGCACAAAACTAGAAATTCCACTAAACGTAGCTAAAATTTTCAGAACTTCCAAACCCTCTGAACTAATAATATTTTTGCTGTTTTATAACACCCAGTCTATTTTTCCCATCATTTAAACACAGAAAGAAAACATCTTACTTCTTTATTTAGCAGACTTGGAAAACCATTATCAATCATCAAAAATATGTATTAGACACATTTATTCCCCTGACAAATTTATGCCAGAAAACTGATAGACTTATTATAGAACCTCTTCCCACAACAACACAAAAAATAATCCATAGTTTCATGTGATTCACTCTCAGTCTTACAATTTGGGAAACAAAATCTTTATCCAACAGCACAGCCCTTGGAGCCAATATCTGAGAAAAAATCTTTTCTCTGTTAAGTTCCCATATTGAAAACATCATAAAGGTATTATCATCCACAATGACTATCTGAAACTCTAAAAAAGTAACTGTATTAAATGGATTTTTTTAATCCCCGTATGTTCCAGTAATCAGTAAAGCAGATTTAAATCTGCTTTTTTTCTATCATTATTAGGAGAGGAATAGAGCCACAAAGCCCATATTTTGAGGATGTAATTTATTACAAAAGTTTCACTGCAGTTTTCTTTTTGGGTTTTGGGGTTTTTTCCCCCATCTCTGCTGATCAGGATTTGTAATAATACACTTATTGTAGCTGATGTTGGGAATCCATCCTTTGTAATACTTCTTGACATAATTGCAGCTTTTGACACACTCAATCGCGGGATCCTTCTAAACCATCTTGAAAAATATGTTGGTCTTTCAGGTTCGGTTATTCAGCAGTTCAAATCTTATTATAACCATCGACTACAGTTTGTTAATATAATTTCTCCCCATTCCTCCTCTTACATTGTCATCTGGAGTCATCTGTTACGATGTCATCTGCGGCCCCTCAGGGAGCTGCTCCTGGTTCCATGCGCTGCTTTATCTACCTGCTGCCTTTAGGAGCTGCAAATTCCAGCTGCAGGGACGTGGGGCTCTCCCATCACACCCAGCCCCTTCATTCTCCACTCCTTCTGCTCGTTTATTCCATCAGTATTCTAATGCTTCTCCCTCCTGCTCAGCTACTTAGATGATCCCCAGTTAAAAATAAATAAATCAATCAATAAATAAATAAATAAATAAATAAATAAATTGGAATATTTTTTAAACATTTCGAAATTATACCCCCAGACAGAGAGAGGCAAAACCAAGTTTTTGATCACATACCTTTTCCACAGCCAGGTGATTCATGTTATTGTGCTTTTCAATTCCAGGATTGCTTAATTTATTTATAAATTTCCACATATTTGAGCATGTAAAAATGCCCAGCAATGCCATAAAACTTCAACTTGAAGCTATAAAAAAGGCATGAACAAGAGAGAAGGAGCAAAGCAAAGTGAAAGGAAAATTCAGTTTGGAGCTGCATCCAAATTCCAGCAGCCAGATTTTTATTTATGACACCGCCTCTGCACGATGGCACCAGAATCAGCTTTAATGGATAATATTTCCACACATTCCCCATAAAAACCAACCAGGAGCTGTTTTTCCAGGAACACCAGGGGCCTGCAGCTCCCACAGAGTTTGGTGGGCTACACCAAACACCTGGAGCTTCAAAATCCAACCTAACCCTTGCTGACACAGATACTTCTCCTTCCTCCTGCTTGGCAGTAAAAGATTAGCTGGAAAAGGAAATATCCTAGGGAGCAAGAAAGAGAAGTAGCCGTCTCTTTTCCACCTGCAAATGGGCAATTTCTGATTTTCAGGAGGAAATGTTGTATGTTGTACAGCATCTCTTTTCCACTGAACGGGAATTTCGATTTCAGGAGCATATTGAATGTTGTACAGAGTCCTTTTTCTGTTCTTCCAGATTTATCTGGTGTTCTCAAATTGCCCTGGTTAAGTGAATCTTCCAGTCTGGACAAAACTGCTGGCTGGGAATGTCAACATCAAATGTCTTCTTCTTAAATAAATCTTTTTCTACTTCCAAATCTCTGGAAGATAATAACAAAATATAACAAACCAAAGCAAAACAAACCAAAGCAAACCAAAACAAAGCAAAACAAACCACAACAAAGGAAAACAAGTCAAACCCAAGCAAAGACGGATTTTAGCCATTTCTTCAGGCAACTGCTGTCCATTTCTTCTCTTTTCCACCACCTTTTTGAGAGAAGTATGACCACATGTGTCCTTTTAACCCCCTCAAAATCACAACCTGAGTAAATTCATCCATTCCCCTGTTTTCCCAGAGCAGCTGTGGCTGCCCCTGGATCCCAAGGCCAGGCTGGACATTGGGGCTGGAGCACCTGGGACAGTGGGAGGTGTCCCTGCCATGGCTGGGGTGGCACTGGGTGGTCCTTAAGGTCCCTTCCAACCTGAACCATTCCATGATCCACCCTCATTCTGTGGAACAGGTGCTTCTAAACCCCGAGAAATTTTTAAAGCGTGTTTTGCTGAAATTAGTCTTCCATCAGCTTTATTTTGTTGTTACACATATTTCCATTTTTCACAGTTTAATGATTCCATTTCGTTCCCGCTCTCCTCTGCTGTGTACAAATTCAGTGGCACTCCTGGGAAGAAAGGTATAAAGAGAAAAACTTCTGGATTTGGTTTTTCATATGCGTGTGTATAAATCAAGCAGTTTAAAAGTAATATCTAAATAAAAAAGAGATCATAGACTCATGGAATGTTTTGGGTTGGAAGGGGCGTAAATGCTCATCCAGGTCCACCCTCTGCCATGGGCAGGGACACCTTCCACTGTCCCAGGGTGCTCCAAGCCCTGTCCAGCCTGGCCTTGAAAATAAACATTGGGGCAGGAGAGAAGGGAAAGGAAGAAAAAAGCTGTAATATTTAAAATCATTTCCTTTTGTATCACGAATTCTCTCTTGATTTCAAGCTCCCCAATTATCACCAGGTTTTGAAAGTTTCTTGAGGGAGGAAGACCTTTAATTGTATGCAAGATTTTTGAATTCCATGTGGATAAAATCCTTGATATGTGTAATTATTTTATTTGACCATATTGTAGTATGGAATGCTAAAAAATCAACGTAGCCACACACAGCCTTCTCCAAACTGCATTTTAATTTTTTTCCTGTTAATAGTGGTGGTTGATATGTGTAATTATTTTATTTGACCATATTGTAGTATGGAATGCTAAAAAATCAACGTAGCCACACACAGCCTTCTCCAAACTGCATTTTAATTTTTTCCTGTTAATAGTGGTGGTTCTGTCACAAGTCAACCCTAAAGCAAATTAAAAAATTAATGGATCAGGCATGAGAATAATTATTGTGGAAGAGGCCTGAACTGTGCCTTTTCCAAATAGACCAAAAAAGATTGATGCAGAAATGACCCAAGTGGGCCCTACGAGCTTATTCAATAAGGGTCCACTCAAATTCCATCTGTGAACATTTGGTCGGCCCTTTTATGGCGATGAGGCCATTCCTCCAAGTCCATATTAATTTTTGTGCACATCTGTACACTCACCTAATCCCTACCCACAGGCCACTCCAATTACAATTAAAAGAACAAGTTTAAAATTGGGCAAATTTTAATCACAATTAACTCTGTCGTGTTATTTTTAAAAAAAAAATAAAATCTGTGGAAGTTGTTATTTTATTTTTTTTTTAATTTCCACTTCATTTTAAGAAGAAATTGGTCGCACTGGTGAACCTCCAGTGTTCTCCTCATGGTTCTGATTTTTTGCTTGGATGCAGAACAATAGGAAGAAGCATCACTGGGCTCCTGGAGCTGACTGAGTTCAACATTCCAGTGCTGAAAGTATTCCACTGCACAAACCTGGAGTTTACCCTGAGATCAACAAGTAAATTACTGTTTTCAGCCTCTCATTCCCATCCCTGAATGCATACAATCAGCATCATTATTTTAAGCAAACAATTGCAAGGGCTTTAAATAAAAAATGCCGTGTGCACAGCATTTACATTTTAAGCACAGCATATTAATAGGAAGGGAGAAGAGAGAGATGACAACGAGAAATGTCAGCTGGTTTAATCATACTTAATATGAAAAGACTGCTATAACTTTAAGAATGCAGCTTAGCTGACTTTGGAGCTTAGGTTTTTATTTTTCTGCTTTATAGCATGCTTCAAAACTACTTGGACAAATACAAAACAAGAATTACAGTGCACCATAAGTTATTTTAATATCCTGTAGTGGTGTATACTTCCAATGAAATCCCAAGACTATTATTAAGGTTCTGTGTTTGTGTGAAAATGTCAAGTTGTTTCGAGTGACTACATACTCTAAATTATATATAACTGTTACTTTATAGCTAATAGGCACTAAAATTACTTTAAAACAGAAATGTAAAGTTATATTTTCATCCTTTTTGACAGATAATAAAGCTTATTTATGAGATACATTTTCTCAAGTATTAAAATATATAATGTTTACAAAAACATTAAAAATACCAATACTTGATATTTAAGCAAGAAACAGAGCCATCATGAAGATATTTTCCTGGATGCATCCAGCACTAAGCCAAAGAGATGATAATGCAATAATTCCACTCGTGAAAGCTATTTGTTAAACCAGTAAAAAATAAAAAAAAAGGCAGTGCTTCAAGATGAGATTTAGATGCTTTTCCTCTCCCTGCCCATCATTAAACTGCAGGTACAAAATCCTTGTGTGCGTCCCCGAGACGGAACAGTGCCACACAACACCTCCCACCCTTTATTTCCAATCCCAGCCACCCAGCCACCTTGTTTAATTGCTTTGTTGTCCTGGCCCTGCCCGGGGAGGCTGAGGGGAAAAGAAAAGTTGCTCCTTTTTACAAGCGCCATGGAAAGGGACCCGAGCAGCAGCAGAGCGATTTCTCCCCCTGTAAACTCCAGTTAGGATGGAGGATTTATGGAAGGGAAGATTGCTGCCGGCGTGATGTACACTTAAGTGCACACACCACCGCTAACCCGCCAATTACTCAAGGGCTCAAATAAAAAGGCTTCATATGCAAATTATCCCTGTTTATTCCTCCCGAGCACTTAGTAAATAAAAACACATAAACGTCGGGATCTGTCTTGTCGTGTGAGAGGTGTGAGGGACGTCGGGCCACGCTCATCCCGGGATGCTCCCAGAAGGTTGGGAGCTAATTGCCAGCCCTCTGCTGTGATTAGGATTGCCTCTTCTGCTGAGGGGCTGCGCCTAAATTTATGCTCCGTAGTTCTGCCGCTCTGCTCTGCGATATTATGCCAAAGCATGAACAAAAGAAAATTACCCTGAAGCAATGGAGTGCCACAACGCATTGTCGCTATTAATCTTTTAGTAATGGCAATGCTAATTTGACATGATGCATAGTAATTTATTAATAGAAATATTTGAAGTCCTAAACTTGAAATATTCTGCGCGGGGAAGGAGGGCTTTGGATGAGGGTTGGGGGAGTGCGAAGAATTTCACTGCCTCGGCTTTGAGCCCCACCAGCACCTGCTGAAGACATGCCCGGATGATGTCTGGGTGTTTTGGCTCCAACAGCCCAATGGCTGTGGAAGCCAAATGGGAGCCTCGTGTTGGGCGCCAGCCTTGGCCAAGCTCCACAAGCCAGGAGAGGACGGAGCGGTAGCGCCTTGGCAGAGGCGATGGTTGCCAGGCGCTGGTCGGCAGGGGATGCTCCTGCACCAACCAGCTCGCTGCTTTCTGGCAGAGGGGGGCAGCTGGGGCACAGACCCCCGGGGTCCCCCCACTGCCCAGCCTTGGTGGCGGCAGGAGGGCACAGCAGGCTGCTCCCGGGCACCGGCGCTCCTACAAACTGCTTGGCCGCGGTTATTAAAGGGCTAATCCGTGTTCACACCGCACGGGCTTTGTTCCTTCTCCCGAGCCATCATTAACTATTAATCGGGGGTGGGTTTCTTCAAAGGTCTGCTCCATTTGTTGTTTGCTCTTGGAAAACAGGAGCCCCCGTTTAGGATGCGGGAGAGAGCCGGGAAGGTGGAGGTGTTTGTCAACATTGTAATGGTCATGTTAAAAAGTAAATGTGATTAAAAATTTAAATGAAAAGCAGCAAACTGGCAATAAGGGGAAAAGGACGGTGTGGGGGTTTTTCTGACATTAGCTGGCCAGAAAACTGCAGAAGTTCATGATTTCTTAGGAGAACGGCGCTGGAAAAATGGGGGAAGCCTTAAATTCCACCTGTCTGATTAATGTCAAGGTTACATTCGATCTACATTGGTAGCACACATGAATTTCATGTCCCCAGACCTTCACAGGAGTCGATGGAACAAGAGCCATTATTTATTGGCAGTAATGGCCACCAGCCAGGCTAGAACCTGGGACAATACATTAACAGCAGCGTGATGTCTTGGGAAAAGGGGGCCATTAATGCGGGTCGCCTGCACTGCAGAGTGGAGACTGGAGCAGGTGGAAGCCATCAAAAACTTCTTCTCAAACTGGAAACAAGCAGAATTCAAACCTTTCTGCATCAGTTAAGAGAAAATTCTTGCTGGTCTTCTGTGGCCTGCCATTCTCAGCATCATCCCAGGGTCGTTTCATCACACTTGCATGTGGCTTTTCAAGTTTCATTTCAGGTCTTATACAAAATGATAATCCTTGGTTTGGCTTGTTTGGGAATGGGAGATGTTATAGTACATTTTAAAGTAAGATCTTCTGGCAATGTTTTGCTTCTTTCTCATGCTCACAATTCTCTTTCACTCCAAATAACATTATCAAAGTGTGTTTTTTCAGAATATTGATGGCATGTCTCCAAAACCGAGGCCAGGATCTTTCCCAGCAGATCCAAAGCAGCTGCTGGAAATTCATTTCCATGTAGAACCCATAACTCCTGACACCACCAGGAGTGGAGCACACCCAAATTGGGTTGCTGCGTGCATTAGCATCACATGTGGCACTGCATATTCCCACAGCTACAGACGGTGAAAATTTCCCATTTATGTTCTGTCAGATTCTCCACACCCAAGGAATGGGAGAGGCTTCTGCACTCTGAGCAGGACCATGTTAGCACCACCCTGTTGGGCGATTTATTTGTTTTTTAAGAAGTGTGAAGTGCCTGTGGATCCTTTTTAACTCCAGGCACTGGGAGACTTCATTTATAACCCAATACCTTATTACTTGACTTTCCTAAACTCTCTTTTCCTTTTGTTGTTTCAATTTATCTTATATCACCACTCAAGCTCGACAATGATAAAAAATAAAGGTGTTTTCTTTTGTCATGTAGAAAATGTGATTCATTCGTTGTCTTTAACAGGCCTTCAGACCACCAGACATATGTTCAATGTTTGGCAGCAATAAAGAAAACCCCAACAACAGCAGCTAAACAAATATATATATTTGTAAGGATTATAAATCAGCGCAAGTTATTCTGGCACTACTTTATATAAGACATTAGTGGGAGTATATTTGAAATACTGTGCGCAATTCTGGTCACTATATTACAGGCAGGACATTGCTGAGATTGAAAAGGTGCAGTGGAGGGCAACCAAAATGATTCAGGATTTGGGAGATATGAATGATGAAGACAAATTAGCTGGATCCAGGCTGTGTTATTTAAGGACTGGCTTCTGGGGGATGCTGGGGGGGTCCTGCTTGGGCACCCCTCTGAGGATGCTGCCTCAGCCCTGGGAGATGGGAGCTTCTCTCACGGCCACGGCTCCACGAGGAGTAAGTGGACTCGCAGCTACAAGTTGTGGGGGTAGTAAATAATTCAGAGGCATGAAAAAACTGGCAGGGAGGAAATTATCCATCCATTCATGTACTGAATTTAAGATTAGAGGAGCTAAAAAACGCCGCACATAAAGTAGTGCTAAAAGCAAAATATTGCCTTTCAGTAAGGAAGGCGTATTTTTTCTAACTTTTTCCCTAAGATGGGGGAAATGAAAGGCTCCTTTTTGCACCTGCAAAAAAATGACTTCTGCTACGGGAAGGGAAAAAAAAAAGGAAGCTGTATACAAGAGTGGAGGGGGATGTGAAGGTGAAAGGGTAAATTCTGTTCATTGCAAGACATGCTGCTGACCTGGAGGTTGTTGGTACAACCGCGCCACAGGGACACCGTGCCAGGGCTGCACGGATGACCCAGCAAAGAAAACTTCTCCTGCAGAGAAAAACAGTCAGAAGCAATCCCTTGTTCTCAACTAACTGAAGGAAAGGCAGTAAATCCCGGAATTAGATGCACTCCATATATCTTTTCCCTTCCTTTTGTTTTGGAGATCGGATAGATGTCCAAACAGCAAGGAGAGCTCAGTCCAATTCCAAGAGAGAGGGAAGGGAAAATGCTAACACAAAAATATCTGTGTCTTTGGTTATTTACAAGAGAAAAATGTCCCTCACTTCACTCTAAGTACAGTTTATTCACACCACCTGCTTAGGCATAAGGGCCTGAGGAAGTAACAGTTTAATGGAACATGACAGGTGGTTGGAATTCTTCTAAAATATCTTTATTCCATATTTATTTAAAGAAATAAAAGCATGGAAAAGAGGCATGAATATTTGTTTATAGAATTACAGAATCCTAGAATGATTTGGGTTGGAAGGGCCTTAAAGATGACCCAGTGCCACCCCTGCTATGGCAGGGACACCTCCCACTGTCCCAGGTGCTCCAGCCCCAGTGTCCAGCCTGGCCTTGGGCACTGCCAGGGATCCAGGGGCAGCCACAGCTGCTCTGGGAACCTGTGCCAGGGCCTGCCCACCCTGCCAGGGAACAATTCCCAATCTCCCATCCATCCCTGCCCTCTGGCACTGGGAGCCATTCCCTGTGTGCTGTCCCTCCATCCCTGTCCCCAGTCCCTCTGCAGCTCTCCTGGAGCCCCTTCAGGCCCTGCCAGGGGCTCTGAGCTCTCCCTGGAGCTGCTCCTGCCCAGGTGAGCACCCCCAGGTGTCCCAGCCTGGCTCCAGAGGGGCTCCAGCCCTCACAGCATCTCCATGGCTGCTCTGGCTGATTCCAGCATCTCCCCATGCCCCGGTGCTGGTTGGCCCAGAGCCGGCTGCAGGGCTGCAGGCTGGGTGCCCCACAGGGACACGAGGGGACAGTCGCCTCCCCTGATTGCTGTGCTGGCCCTGCAGCAGGAACGGGGCTGGGTGAAGCCCCTCCTGAGGACCAGCACGTGTGAAGCTGCTCCTGCCTCTGGAGGGTCCCATCCCATCCCCTGGCTGGGCAGCCTGCAGCAGCCCCCCCTGTAATGTCACCTGTGCCTTTTGCTCTGCCACCACCTCTCAGCCTGGAAGAGCACTCAAGGCTCTCATTAATTAAGCACATTTCCATGCAGTTTCTGACACCTGACAGAGTACAAACTGTTCCAATCCACCCTACACGGGGCAATCTCAGCTCCCTGCTCGTGGAGTCAGGTACCACCGAGGCTAAATCAATCCCGTGACTGATGTGCGGCGCAGGCTCACGACATTTAAGGATAATATCTGACTTCCAGGGGATAAATATTCCACGTCTCGCTCCCGTGCACTGCTCAAAATGCAGAAAAGAGAGCTCGGTGTGCTGGGAGATGGGAGGCAGGAGCCTGAGAGGAGAAAATGACTTTAAGGAGACGAGAGAGTGACCTCGGCGTTGGCCAGTTCAGGTAATTTTCACCCTCCAGCAGGACTGTGCCATGTCAGAGGCCAAATTACAACCCATCTGGTCAGTGAGACTTGAAGCTCAGGAGATTTTTGTGAAGAACAGAAAGCTCCAAGAGCTCTATATATCTGTCAAGGGCTAAATTACGTTATGGATGAGAATGGACTTCGGTTTGGGACAGTTCAGAGACCTTTAAGTGAAATTTTCCTACCTAGGCAACACCTGCTCAGCTCCAATCCTTTGGAGAAAACTACAGCTACAATTTTGAAGGCAAACTAATCCCATTTTTAAATACCACTTTATTTCCTACCTTTATTTTTGCTTTTGGTTTTCACGTAAGACAAGATAAATCCATCATCTCAGCCACAGTCACTTTAAAACTTTGTATGCAAGACATCATTTATTTTCTTTATGGGGAATTTTTCAGAAAGATGGATAAGGAATATTTTTACTAATAACTATTAACAGGAGCCAATACCTTAAGACATAGCCAGAAAGCTGCATGGCTGGGCCCAGAAACTCCTGAAGTATTTAATAGACTCCAGGGATGGATGATCCTACTAGGATAAAAACATTTCCTTCTCAAAACCTGAACCATTCCTAGCAAGAAGCTGCATGGGAATTTTTCTCTCCAAGATCTTTCATCCAATGGCTCATGTGCCTCTGTACCTGTAAGAAACACAAGGAAAGAGTCCATGATACAATAAATCACCACTCAAGGGACATTCCAGCCTAGCAGGCAGCCCATTTAGGAGAAACAAAATGTTCCAACATCAGTATCCAGGGCCTTGCCAGTTGTACAGCTTCCCAGCTTCCACCAGGAAGTTTATTTGACTTTGATTTCCCTCTTCCAGACTAGAATTCCATAGGCAGAATTACTATGTATGCCATGGGTGAGACCCTGGGATAGCTTAAACAAACCCAGCACAATGTAAAAGCAAATCAGTAATCTCATGTGATATTTAAAAGCTAAACTATATTTAGGTAATGCTATTTAACTCATGTAATATGACAAATATATTTGAAGAGTATATTTATACTGTAATCCATTGATTTCCACAACAGGGATGAATTAGCCTTGCCTCTCTTAAGCAAATAAAATAAACATTGTACTCAATCTTTAACTTTCAAGCTAAGCATGTTCCAGCTCCAACATTCCTGTTGCCTGCACAGTCAAATAGATTTATTCTCTGATGTCATTTTTCTCGTGTCATTTTGGAATTTGATTGCAGCATATTTAAAATGTTGGTTGCAATCATAACAAAGTGCAGCATTTAAAATGCATTCAACACACACATTGTCCTTGCGGGGAACGGTTATTTGTCTCTGTCCTCTGAGGAGGAACATGGTATGATGAGCAAAACCTGGTGTAATAAAGAAGAATGATGTGGAAAACCCCACAGAAAGAATGGCTCTTTATTTCTTAAATTAAATATGTTTGGGGGTGTTAAATATCTTATCGGATACAGTTGGAACAAAACTGTTAGACAAATAAAGTCGTGCTTGCTATTCCATCCAACATACTGAACAAATACAGGAAAACCTTCCCATATGAATAATTGATAAAGGATTAAAACTGTTAAAAGCATATATTTTCCATGCACCAAGGGTACTTCTCTAATAGGTTTCCACTGTGATAAGCAAAGTACATCTCCTGCTTCATAATTTCAAGATAGTTTTCGATATTAAGTGAAGATTTTTTTTGTTTTAATATTTTTTGCTTTTCTTTGCAACATGAGTCATCCAGGTTCACTCTGCTCAGAGTAAAAGCAGAGGGAGAAATAAGCCACAGCTTTGGGAAGGGTGGCAAAGACAGAAAGGGAAAACATCCCTCTTGAGGAACAGGGATGTAAAGGAGCACTGGGACGCTGCAAATTACCCAGCACAGCTCTCAGTCCTGGATACTTCAATATTGTTATTTAAAAAAGTGAGAAAGTTGTACATTTTGTCCTAAAGCAGTCATAAATTTAATCCGATTTAACAGAAAGAAAATAAGTTTGTGAAGCAAACATGGGGAATCACAGAACAGTCGAGGTTGGAAAAGCCTCTGTAACACCACCGAGCCCAAACATTCCCCACCACCTCCAAGGCCACCACTCACCCATACCCCAAAGTTCCACATCTGCAAGGCTTTTGAGCCCCTCCAGGGATGGTGGCTCCACTGCTCCCCTGGGTGAGCTGCGCCAGGGCTGGACAACCCTTTCATGAGGAAATTTTCCAAATACCCACCTTAAACCTCCTGTGGTGCTGAAATCAGGAGACAGCTGGCTGCTCTTCCACAGCAGAACATACCTTCCTGCTCCTCCATCCCTTATTGAAATCATACACAGGAAATACTCCCCTGGCCCCACACTCCACTGGATTTTATTCCACTATATCCAAAATTACTATCTCTGCAGCAAAGCTTGGTTTTATTCTTTTGGTACCAAAACAGAAGTGGTTGTGCTGGTCTCTTAAAGCAAAAATAGATATTTTCCCATAACCAGGCTTGGATACTGCTTTAAAACAGAAAAACAGAAAATCCTGGAGTGCCTACTATGATTAGCAAGATACAGCTCTGAATTTTGGTTTTACAGTTAACAGGAAAGGGGGCCACAATGATGCTGCTGTCTTATTTAGTGGGTCTCACCAGGGAGGGTTGATTTTGGGTGATTTGACAATGAGAGGAGAAGCAAAGGTCACAACTGGACCTTTGGTTTCACTGGGCTGCCCCTCATCTGTCCCAGTGCTTGAACAACTTTTGGGGTCACCATTCTTGTGGCCATGGCTTTGCCTACAACCACTTTACTATTCAAATAAGCCCAAGCAATGCCAGCACAGATGATGACAGCAAATTTGTTTCAAGAGCCCATAGAAATCAGGTTTTTTTCCCCAGACTGCCATCAACTTCCTAAAAGAAGAATTCAGATGAACGGGAAATGTGCAGAGTATTTTGAAAAGCAAATTAACAAAAATGTTTGGTGATCCCTCACCCAGCTTATGCTGCTTAGGAAAACTTTCAAACTCATAGAGAAAATTGCTTGTGAGTCAACATTTTAAATGCTCTTCCCTTTAAAAAGGGGTTAATGAATTTTATTTTGTAGACTTTTGGACTACAGAAACATTGAAGTGAGGTGTAGCCTGGAGGTGGAAGGGGCTCTTAGGACATTGGGCTCCCACATTCCAGGCTGGGAAGCAGCAGCAAGTGCAGCCCAGCTGATTTTAACTGTGCTGACAAACTATAAGTGGAAAAGCCGAGCTTAAAGGGCAGAGCTCAAGATACAGCCTATTGAGTTGGATTTGATGGTCTTGGAGATCTTTTCCAACCTTAATGATTCTCTAAAGATTCTAAATTCTGGAAAGGATTTGGGGTCAGCTTTGCTGATTTCCTTCAAGTCCCTTCTCACTCCCATCAAGGGAAGTTCCAGAGCCTCAACCAGGACTCACACACAGGAGCTCCAACACCCCACATCTGCTGGAAGCACCTCAAGACCTTGGGAATAAATAAAATGTGCAGTGCCCCTTTAAAAATCCTAACTTGCCTTCCAACACACACACACAGAAAAGAAAGGAAAAAAAAAAAAGTAACGCAGGAGCCTTCAACTCTCAGTCTGTTTGTTGTGCACGAGTCATCCCACACTCCTAAAAGAGCTAATTTTTTTAGCATCCTTTGCTTTCAAAGCAAGCAACTAAATGCAGAAAAGTGGGGCCTCCCCAAGGGACTGCCTCCTCCCTGTGATGCACATCGCCTGCAGCTAACATGCAAGTAGGACAGACGCAGAACTTGAAAATCCTCCACCCTGCAGACGACTCCATGAAAGACAAAGAGAAATGGTTGTTTGGCATGCAAAAACCGGCTCCCCGCCATCGGGGGGGGCTCCCCTGCACCTCTTCCTTAGTGGCAGCAGGAAATAATTTCCTACAAATTATTTTATTTATTATTTTAGTGCTGGGAAGAGACCTGTGAGGGCATCAGTATGGGTGGGTCAGAAACTGGGTGGCTTTAAGCACTGGGTATTTGAAATGCCAGGGAAAAGTGAGGCACTGGATGTGACCCAGCGTGGGAGGCTCTGTTGGGCTTTCTGTTGGCCACTCACCCGAATTTATCAAATTTACTGGGGCAGAGTTTGTCTGTCCACAGCACCACAGCCCATTACATTGCATAACCATTTGCTACGAGGAAGGCTTTTAAAAAGGCAGGGGGAGAGAGGAAAAGGGAGTAAAAAGAAGAAAATAAAAAGCCCTGGTACAAAATATATGCAGAATTTGTTTTCCAATGAAGGTCTAATAGGGCTACCTCTTAAGTCTGGATATGTAAAAAATTGCCCTTTTCACAGCTGATAAAATACAAATTAATCCTTAGAGGATTTAATATGTGCCTATTTATTACTTTCAAGTATGAAAGTACTGCTGCAATTAATATAGCCAGCACTCCTGTATGCGCTGCTCCGTGGCATTGTCTTTGAAACAAGAAATATATGCAAAGCTTTCATATACAGATACGTACAGAAACACGCACACACACTCACAAAATGAATATATTTCCCCTTAAAATCTGCAAAATCAAGTGGTGATGCTGTGCTTTTTCAAAGGCTAAACATCCAGCGTGCCTCTGTTGTTCCACTGCTGCTGCTGGAGTCCATGTGAACTCCAAAGCTTTAAATTAAGGTGTCTTATGGGTTTATTCTTAGAAGTGTAAACATTTTAAAAATAAAGAAACATTTTTCTCTGTCTTCACAGATTACTGTTTGTTTAACCTCCAATCTTTTATTTTTTATTATTTTTCTTTCTCTTTTTTTCCTAAGTACTGTTCCATTTATTTCCTTGTCTTTCCAAAATTAACTCTTGTCATGCCAACCCCAAATTCCCAGTCAAACCACTTGTGCCTGTCTTCAGACAGCAGAGTTGTCATTTTAGAAATTTCTGACTCAATTCACTGAAAAAAAAAATTCTTTACTTGCCAACTCCTATGCACATATATTTATTTTTTCCATCTATTTAGCATATATTGGCCAGGAGACAAGTTTCTGGTACTTTGCACACTTTAAACATTGCTGACTTTGAAGTGAAAGTGAAAAAGATCCATATTATAATGATTATTTTTGAGGGCAATATTCAAAAATTGTTATTACTGGTGCAGATATGTCAGATACGTATGCATGTGCATGCTTGTCGCCCTCATATATATAAATATATATGTGTGTGTGTGTACATATATGGATTTAAATAATAATAATAACAATAACCTTCAGGTCATTTCTTTATATGCCAGGGCTTCAAAAATTTTTTGGCGGAAAGGGAGAAATGACAATGATTCCATTTTTATCCTTCGGTAATGAATCCCCCAAATTACCATAAGCCTTGTTCTTTAAGTTCAGGCTAATGAGTCCCATTTTATTCATATTTTTTGAACGCTCGACTTTGTGTTTGATAGTCTCCCTTTGTTTATTCATCACCAAAGTCTATATAATTTCCTGCGTTGTCCCACGTTTATTTACAATCTCTCCAGCAATATTTATTTAGGGTAAAAGACCACCTTGGCAGGAGAGGAGGAGAGCAGCTCTCCTGCACGCCGCTGCCTCTCCCGTCCCATCTCAGCCCATGGAGCTCTTTTGACAGACAGCATGAAAAAAAATCTGCATAAGGAAAAGTAACTGACAGCTGGGGTCAGACTCTCTCTGTTTAATGACACTGCCAGTTACACATTTTGAATTGTTTAAATATGAGTCTACAGCTTCAACGATCATCATCTCACTGGTTCCACTTTTCATACCCAACAGCCAGGAAAGTGACACGTAATTACACACTTACTGATGGTATCGCCGGGGCCGATAATTAAAACTGCCACGGGAGGATTGCTATTGCGAGGCTACAGCTGGGATGTTGTCAAGAGGTAGAAACTCCAGCAGCTTTTAACGCTATCTTCTTACAGGTGGACCACGGTGAAGGAATAGAAAGGCCTCAGCACATCATTCACAATGTCTCGCACAAATGAAGAAAATCTATTAACAATCCAATAAGTGAAATACAAACACGCTGACCCAAGGGTTAAACTGTCTGCGTGGACGGCGCGTGCTGCATTGTTCTTTTTTTCTTCCTTTTTCCCTTTTCGGATGTGTTTACAGGGGAAAGAAATAAAAACCACAGACCCAAAGCCTGCTGGAATATTTTGCCACCTTTGGTAGCACAAAGGGATGTTGGGTGGGCAGGAACGAGCCCTGTTTACTTCCAATGAGCTGGATGAGTAACTGAGCTCAGGGACAAGGCGCAGACGAGCTGCCAAAGATAAACACGGGAGAAAACACGGGAAGAGCTCGTTTTGCACAGGAGGTTCTGTTAAATAGAGGTTTGCATCCTGCCTTGGCAAAAACAGAGCACAGGAGTGATGGGCCAGCAAGGCAAAGCCGGAGAAGTCAGCACAGCCAAGGGAAAGGAGCACTCAATGGACAGCCCAAATATGGGCAAGGTTTGCCATTGGTTTGATGCTTCACTCTTGATAAACCACCCCTCATTTTCCTATCTTCCTCCCGTGATGAACAGAGATTAAAATATGAGCAAATTATGAGGGAATTACCCTCTGCATAGTAGTTGGTGGTGGCCTTATTTCAGTTTTTCCCAGCGCACTTCCCAAGCTGTATGGAAACAACGTCAGAGGAGGAATGCAGGTGACAGCCTGACCTTGCAGGGCTGGGAACCACTGCCAGCACCAGCTCCACTGGCACTTTGCTCGTGTCAGGCCCCTCACACACAGCCATGGGCAGCTGGGATTCGCTGGCACCTCGGCTCCGAGCCATCCTGGGCTGAGGTGAAGCATTTTGGCACAGGAGCAGCTCCACGTTTGCAGGTTTGATCCCCAGCTGCTGAGCTCAGCCATCTCCTGGGCTTCAGCTGGGCTCTGGCCAAGGCAGCCTCATCTCCAGGCTTCCCACTCAGGCTCCAGAGGAGATGTGTGCCACCACCTGCCATCCACAGGCAGATCCCTCGTGCTCCCATGGCCACAGGAGCTCTCCTGGCACTCTCCATGTGCTCCTTCCTCCTGTTCCTGGCCAGTGTCCCCTTTCTGCCTGCATGAAACGTCCCCAGCAATCTCAGAAGTAATAACAAGGACATGTATCCCCAGGCAGCCTCAACAAGCCTCTCCCAGCTGGCCTTGGTGAGTTTATAGATGCGGAGAAAGCCATGAAGAGGAGGCAGAGAGTCAAAAGGATGAATCCTCAAACACCAGAGGGGTCAGGCAGGTAAGAATCCCAAAATTACAGAGGTTGGAAAAGACTTTTGAGATCATCAAACCCAACCTGAGCCCCATCCCCACCTTGTCCCCAGCCCAGAGCCCTGAGTGCCACATCCAGGCCTTCCTGGGACCCCTCCATGGATGGGCACTCCAAACCTCCCTGGGCAGCCCATTCCAAAGCCTGGCAATCCTTGCCACGATGAAATCCTTCCTGATGTCCAGCCTCAAGCTCCCCTGGTGCAGCCTGAGGCCATTCCCTCTTGTTCTGTTGGCTTGTTCTTCTTCTCTCCCTCTCTGCAACCATTTCTGCACAGAAATTCCACATACTCCACTGCAGCATGTTGCGTAAGAAAAAGAAAAAGAAACCCAAACAACTTCTGCTTCTGAATTGCTGCTAAAGTATCACTTTTTTTTCTTTTTTTTTATGCCAGTTTTGAAGGTCTTCTCATCTCAATGTGCCAATCGTATTGCCTGAATCTCAATGGCATTTCTTGACTCTTGATGTACTCAAGACTGCTTGTCTAAAATCTAAAATCTAGGTGTCCTTTGCCATTGAATTATCTAATTCTTAAATAAAGTACACAATCTCTCTAAGACTTAGGAATTTAAGATCTTGAAAATGCCCATTTAATTTCCCTGAGCTGATTTATTTTTTAAGCATCAGTGCTGTATATTTAATTTTGGGAACTTATAAAATATTTCTACTGAAACGTTTGCTGGGAATTTCTAAGTTTCAGGCCACTTTGGGTATTTTGGAAAATTAGATTAGTAAAGAACCTTGAACAATTTAAGTGCTATAAAACATATTTAACCAGAAATTATGGCAGAACTAAGGCCAGTTCTCTGTGATTTGAGTATTTGCAGTGAAATAGACACACAAGTTTTTAGCTGTTATTAATGTTTAGTGCTGCAAAATGCTGAAACCAACATTAGTATTTTTTTCTAGACATTGTCCCTCTGTTCCTGAATTTCAGTTTCTTCCTTAATGCTCAGTAAACTCTTACTATGAGGTATTAAAATAATTTTAAGGAATTAAAGTATTAAAATAATTTTAAGGAATTAATATGTATTACCTTCCTTCATTGAAAGCTCACATCTATGATAAACAAAACTATAATTACAAATAATATCTATTAAGGATTTTTCAACCCAATGGATAAGGCAATACTCTAAAACAACCAGACAAACAGAAGTTAAATCACCTGTATTTTAATATATTTATGTTTAATTACAACACTTCTTTTCATGGAAATTTAGCACCTGAAATTCAATCCCATTGAGATGAAAGGATGATTTACAATCACCTTAAGCAGCAGCATCATTTCACTCTACAACACCTTTCCTACCACAACAAAGTTGCACTTTCCTTCTACAAAAGTCCTCAGGTTTTTTTTTATATTTCAAACAAATATTTGATAACCAACCTGTGCTGGCTGCAGATAAATGTTATTCTGCAGGGTAAATGTTATTCTGTGGGAGAAATGAGGCAGATTTCCTGCTCTCCAAGGACAGGGAGGCACCTGGATGCTTTCTGGCATGCAGGGAACAGGTCACGGTGAAATGTTGGAGCAGACCAAGTGAATGCGGATCCTGCACAAATCTGGGCATCACCAAAACTTGCATAGCCCCACCAAGTGTTGTGGCATCCTCACCTGCTCCAAAGGAAACCATCAAACCTTGGGTTTGTAGGATCGTGGAATTACAGGACAGTTTGGGTTGGAAGGACCTCAAAACTCATCCCATTTCATTCCCCCACATTGCACTGGACCAGGTGGCTCCAAGCCCTGCCCAGCCTGCCCTGATGTGGCAGCCACACCTTCAGAGGGAAGAATTTCTTCTCAACGCCCCATCCCACCCTGTCCTCTGGCAGTCTGGAGCCATTCCCCCTCGTCCTGGCACTCCATGCCCAAAAACACCCTGAACTTTCAAAGGAGCAGGATTTCATCCACAGAAATGCCAGGCTGCTTGCATATGGCAAAATGTCATCAGCTGGGATCTGCCTGTGCTGGAAGAGTCTGGGAATAAAGACCTGGTTGCTCTGGATGGCACCAGAGCACTCCTGGAAGAGGTAAAATTGAGCACCATCACCCCTGTTCTTCATCACTGCCACTTCACAGACTGTACCTAAGAAATGACACTGGGGAAACAGCTCAGATTGAGTTTCCCAGTCTGGAATGCACCTAATTCACACCAGAATGAGGAATGACAGTGCTGACTCATTTTGTGTGAGGTACCAGTGCATCTGGAGAGGTGGCACCGTGCAAGCACAACAAGGGACAGGCACAGCCACTTCAGCATCACTGCCTGTGCTGCCACAAGGAAGTCTGGAAAGAGCCTAAATCACTGCAGAGAGGAGACAGAGAAGGGAAGGGAGATGAGGGAAGGAGGGAAGAAAAAAGTACTAATCACCTGTGGGTAGAGTCTGTGATAATTAATGATCAACTCTGATAAACAAGATTTGAAAAAACACCATTAAGGTTTTTAATTGCAAATTTTGATAGTATAAGAAAAACTATTCCAAACGGATATTTTACAGCACTTCTGAGCAGTGAAATGTGAAAACTGACGGAAATGCAATTGTTGGAAACAAAATAGAACAAAAAGGGATAAGAAAAGATAATTTTGGAGGAATGAGAAATGTGTGGCAAAGGGGTTACTCTGTATGGACAGAGATATCATGGAAAGGCCAAACCCACACAGCCCTGCTGGGATGGTGCTGCCTTGGAGCAGTGCCAGTTTATAGATCCTGATCATCTCACCCCTTAACATCACTCATATCTGATTCTTGACTCCTGAACCACAGAAATTCAATAATCTCCACAATTTCTGGGTGAAGAATGCACACACTCAAATCCATCCTAGAATTCCCACCTGTGTTTGGTGGATTCCCATCCAAGACCAGCCTCTGGAAATTCAGTTTTAGAGACACAACCCAGAATGGAGTTGTCCAAATATGTTGATCCTGGGGCAAGTTGGAGGCTCTTCGATGGGTGCAGGAATCATCTACACTTTTGTGAGGGTTTATTTCTGACCCTGTGCAAGTGCTTAAAACTCAGCATATCTTCTGCTTTCCTAAAATAACCATTATTCTCCAGCTTGCCCATGGAGCTCAGAGGATGAGCAATAATAAACACACACTCACCCTTCAGTCCATAAATATCAATTCCTTCCCAATGCCTGGCTCAGAGGTGGACCTCAAAAAGAGCAGGTGATTCTGCTCTGCTGTCATCTGTTTCACATCCACCACGTGCCAAACCTTGCAGCAGCACAAGAGGATATTTTATTAGCTGATAAGCTGGACTGCTATTCACTGAGGAAGAAGATTATCAAACAAATTACACTGAGAACCAATAATAGGGGAAAGGTTAATGATTTCTGTAAGCCACCAAACTCACCCGCCCCTGTAGTTTACTAAGAAAATTAGGGTTTCTTCATGCTGAGCTTATGGGAACACTTCACCCATATTTCAACCCTTCTTTCCTCTGAGATCTTTGACATCACTGCTTTCTTGCTGGAGAATTTACATTAAGGACAATTATAAAACAAAAATATACCACCATTCAGGAAAATATACAACTTCTTATCAGAGGGATGTGGATGTTCTTCTTGCCAGTCTACAGACATGGAGATTAAATTTCAGAGAGAGATTTATTTTGTGCTATTGTCCTGTTATTCACCAGAGGATTGTGCAATGCAAGTAATCTGATCAGAATAATGCATAGGGACATATTTCAGAAAACCAATAATTGTGGTAACGTTGAGCTCTGCTAGGTGCCAAAATAAAGTCCAAAATCACTCTCCCTCTTTTCCACAATTCCTTAATCATGGCATCATAATGTGCTGCTCTGTTGTCCATTAAAGCCACAAGCTTGAAGTAATCAATGCTGGACATTTGGAGATTTATTGTAATTTTAGATCTACAGCACTTCTGCTGGCTGAAAAGCAAAATTATAGTTTATAGGTGTGCCATATCTTACATTTTACAGCTTTTACTTCTTTAAGCCGTCTTGGTGTGGGTTTTTCTTCTTGGCTTGAGGTTTTTTTTCCTTTCCACCTGAGTGCTGCAGGCTTTTTTATGATGTTAGGAAGCAGTTAAGGCAAACAACAGAAAAAATTACTAAAACTGACTGTATTTAAATTCTGTTTACTTCCTTAACCTTTTGACTTACCTACACAAAAAGTAATCTTTCATAAACAAGTCCCAAACAAAATCATTGCCTATTTTACTTTCCTTAAACCCTTGTGGAATAAGCAGAAATTGTAACAAGATCCTTTTGACCGTTTTTTATTCCGCTCATATTTGCAATGATTTTATAACTGATGCTTGCTTTGCCTCTCCACATTATCACAATCAGTGCATCCTGGGATTAAAAACCATTTAGGGCCCAACTCTTAAAGAAACTCCCCACACAGCAGTATAATGAACACTGTTCCTTTTTATTGTTGCTGCCTTTATTGATATGCCAAAGGCGCCGCTAAGCTCAGTTCTACCGCTAAAAACAAAGGACTGACCCACTTCCCTTCATGGCTCTGGTACAGGGACAGCACAAAAGCTTTGGGGAAGGTAACCCTGAGATCTCACAAAAGCTTTGGGGAAGGTAACGCTGAGATCTCACAAAAGCTTTGGGGAAGGTAACGCTGAGACCCCACATGGCCAGCATGGGGCTGGGTCAAACGTTTCACGTGTCTCAAGACAAATGTTCATGAGTTTTCTTTCATTTTTAAGAACGTGCCAGCAAAAATTATCAAGAAATCATGAAAGAATTGGGTTGGAAGGGACCTTTAAGGGTCATCCAGCCCAACCCCTCTGTGAGGAACAGGGACATCTCCCACCAGCCCAGGTATCTTGGGTTGTTTGAATGAATTCACCATTCCCTAATCAGTTGTTTGAGGGATAGAGGGGCAAGGCAATTCCCCACCATCCTTAGGAATCCATCCACATCCTGATTCCAGGACAGCTGGTGGCATCCTCCTCCATCCCCAAGCTGCAGATGAGGTCCTTCAATTCACCACCAAGGAACCATCCAAGTTCAGGGAACCATCCAACTTCACTCTGTTCTAAACTTGAAGTGATTATAAAAACCTGCTAAAGGATATTCAGAATAATAATGGATTCACCAGGTGCCTGCACAGAATGAGCTTAATCCTGTCTTGGATGTTCATGTGACCTGGAGACCAAAATGGGGCTCACGTGAGTGGATCCTCTGGAACTCAGTTTCATGGACATGCCAAGATCTGCAGGGCAAAAATTAACCCAATATTTTAGTTAATATTGTGTAACCATGCAGCCTCTCACTTCTTACAGCACCTTTCAGCCAAGTGCAGCTCAAATCCATACGAATGAGGATTCTTTAACCACTGCTGAAATATTAGAATTCCAGTGAAATACAGCACTGCTGGCACAGAAAATAAATATGAGAGTCCCTGTTAGGAAAGAGAGCACAGAAAATAAGTTTGATTAATGTATTTTAGACAGGTGAATTATAGCTTAGCCCCATTGAAATGTGACCAGACACTTTGAAACTCTCACTGGTTCCCTATTGAGAGCACAAATGGTGATGTTTTACATTTCCTGGGAAAGGCAGGCAACCCAACAGCAAAGTTACTGGGAAAATCTGTTACCCAGTGACCAACAAATGCCATTCCATGCAGTAACTCCTATTTCTGTGGAAGGCCCCACTTCCACAATGCCCCTGGCACGATGCCAGTTAGTTTTCATGGAAGGAAAAGGTCTCAGCTCAAGTAACAGATCTCCCAAGCCAACGGGAACAGAATAGAAACTCTGTAATTGGAGAAGCTAGAAAGAAAAATTCCTAAATAACTGCCTGTGCAAGTGCTGGAATGGGAATGTTGTGTGCCACTAGATGAGGATATCACAAGATCCCAGAATCCTTGAGGTTGGCAAAGACCTCCAGGATCACTGAATCCAACTTGTGACTGATCCCACCTGTCCCAAGCCCAGAGCACTGAGTCCAGCCATTCCTTGGACAACTCCCTGGGCAGCCCATTCCCACTGCTGCCCACCCTTTCCATGGAGGAATCCTTCCTGATGTCCAGCCTGAACCTCTCCATGTGCTGTTTGAAGCTGTTCCTCGTTCCCTGGGAGAGGAGGCCAATCCCCACCTTCCTGCAATCTCCTGTCAGGTAGAATCGATCCAGCTGAAAACCAATTGTCACAGAAGGGATGCAAAAGCCTCCGAAAAACAAAGCCATGAGGTGTTTTGTATTCCCAGAGAGACCCACAGGCTCTGATCTCCCAGTCCTGCAGGGAGGGGGAGTGTGGCCATTGATTGCAATGAGTGCAGGATCAAGACCGTAATGCTCGCAGCAGCCATACACATCAGTGTAAACCCATTTGTAACAGAACCTCAGGGCACGTTTCATGCATGGCTGGGAGGAAAACCCACTCACAATGGAGGGCAGGAGTGTTCATGGAGAATTTATACTACAAAAGAAAAAGGAAAAACTTTCCTCTATGCCTCTATGTGAATTCATCAATTTAACTTACACTTAAATGGAAAATCGCTATACAGAGACCATAAAAACGTATTATGTTACCAATTGAATGGTTTACACTGCTGGCAAGCTCAGGGAAAACGTACCTTTTCACTATCCCCAGCCTGAGTGAAGCACATTATGAAGGATCCCATATATATCCTTAACTTTTGTACATGGCAATTCTCTTCGCATGTGCTCTCCTTACCCTAAATCAAGTGAGTGATGAGAAGAAGGATGAGCGTGTGTAGAGAAAGGAAGGAGATGTAAAGAAAAAGAAAAGTGGAGAAGGAAAATAAAGAGAAAATAAAGTTAGGGATGAGGCAGAGACAGAAATGGAAAATAGAGCAGGAAAAGGGCAAGGTGTTTCTCAGGAGTCCAGGGTAACAAATGCATCTCAATAAAGGCAGGCTGCTCTAAAAGGAAAACAATTCACACATCTCGCCTTCCTCACGTATATTCTAGTTGCACATGCCAGGAGGCAGCAGGGCAGGAAGAGAACAGAAAGCAGGGAAAAGAAGACATGGTGCTGGGCAGCACCTGGGCTTAGCCAGCTGTTCTCTGCAATAAATCCATTACTCAGTGCTAAAAGAGGGTATTTTATACCCATCTCCATTCTCTGACAACAGATGACGGTGCTGGGGGGCTCCTCTGGAGCAGAGCTCAGTAAATGCTGTGAGAAGGGACACCCCAAAGTCCTCTTGTCCTGCTGCTTCCCCAGACATTTACAGGGCAAACAAGGAGCAGACAAGGACCACGGTATGGCCATGCATCTCCAGAGGTCAGTGCAAGGAAGTCAGCTGTGGCTGGAGCAGCACAGGCAGATCCAGCAGTCTAAAACCAAATTTTCCACTCACAGAACTGCAGATACAAATGGATATAAAGCATTTCTGGGTGGTGAGGCCCTGAAATGGTGCCCAGAGGAGCTGTGGCTGCCCCTGGATCCCTGGTGGTGCCCAAGACCAGCTCAGACAGGGCTTGGAGCACCCTGGAACAGTGGAAGGTGGCACTACATGAGCTTTAATTTCCCTTCCCACCCAAACTCCTCAATGATTCTATGGTTTTCTGCATGGACATATCTCTATGCAGAAGGTTGTGAAAAAGGAAGTTTCTCAAACTGCTTTGTCATATTTTATTATTTCTATAAGCCAGCGTGCCGCATCCCAAAGTTCAGCAGTGGGAACACCGATGCGCAGCACGGGAACAAGCCCTGATCATTCCTCTGAGTGGGATCTGGCACAAACAGCACTCCTTGGATGTTCCACTAACTCAGATTCCTGCCAAGCCCCCTCAGAATTGCAGTGCTGGTGACGCATGGTGTCCCAGCTAGACCCCACACTCAGGCATTGGCACGACGGAGATTTCCCCGTCCCCGTCCCCTTGCTCACCAGCCAGGGGTCTGACCTCTCCAAAGTGTCAGATTTCAGTCCCCTCTAAAATTTTTTACAGCTCAGAAGTGCAAAGGGAGCAATGAAACTCTCACTTTTTAATGCTGAGTTCCCCAATGGGGCTCCTGCTCAGGGCAGGAGGTCCTTGGGAGGTTCTCTCCTTCGTGGTCCCACTCCCTCCTCTTCCTCCCGCATTCCCATCTAATGCAGAGAACAACCATTCCACCCAGCCTGAGCACAGGGGAAAAACATAAGCATAGGAAATTTGGAAAGTGTTGTTGGTTTTGTTCTTAATCCTTTGTGCAAAGTCTGATTGGTCTTTACTCATGAAAAACTCAAAAATGACTTTACTTTTTATTTCTCTTCTCGCTTCCTTCCCCCATGGAGTAGTTTGGTGAGTATTGAACAGCTCTGTCACAGGGATTACTGATGTTAATCAGGACCACACAGCCACATTACACAGAAGTTTTTTGTAGGGACTATCCTAAGGAATATAAATTAACGCTGGAGATTGTTCTGGACTGCTGACTGCAGTGCTGGTTACTTTGTGTTAAGAAAACTGCACTGTGCAAATCCCAGGAGCTCCGAGAATGATGACAGGAATGATCAAAGGAAGGCTGGAAATCTATTTATTAATGAAATATAAAGAGATTGGTAGACAACAATTATACCTTAGAAGGAAGCCCATAAGAGAAGATGTGATGCAGTATAAAAAATACTGATCAGCACAGATGAGGCAGATCAAGAGCTTCAGACTCAAAGCACACAATCAATTAAACGCTCGCAAATTCAAAGCAGATGAAAAGAAATTTTGTGTTGCCCGACCTGAAACTCAGACAAATGAACATTGCTGGGATCTGCACAGCAGCAGTATCCCAGATATTTATGTACCATAAAGGAACAGGATCATTCCTTACAAACTCTGGGAGGGGCATTGCACATCGCCAACGCTGTAACCAGAACAAGATTTAAAGGGAAGAAAATTCCCCAAATCCAGTGCTTTTTATGCCAGTGGTGGCCAGGGAAGGACAGGGAGCAGGGGTGAGGTGGGCAAGGGGAGGTGCAGCAGTGCTGATGGAGCATCTCAGACACATTTACTGTGCGCCCGCAGCCACGCATTTTATGAAACTCTGGCTGTCCCCCAACGACGTGCTAAAATCACTTGGAAAAAAACCCATTAATTGTGTTGGGAGCCTCTGCTCATAATTATGACCCTCCTGACCTTCATTGACCCCAGCAGTGGTGCTGGTGGTAAAAGGATGCATTGGAAGCGGCTGCACATCGGGTTCTGCTCAACTCGAGCTGCCTGAAGAAGAGCCACATAAAAATGCTGTTAAAATAAACTTTGGTAGACAGAGACCTGGTGTAAACCAAGTGTAAACTCTGAGTGGATTTTTACTACAGACCCATAAACCTCAGAAAATAAAAGTTTGTGGGGGAAACTGAGAGAAGCATCGATCATGGGGACTCCGGGTGCTCCCAGGGTCTGCAGGCACAGGCTCCCCCCTGCAAATCTCACCTTCCTTTCCAAAGCTGTGCCTGCAAATGGCATTCCTGAAACTTCCTTACAGCCTCCTCTATCACAAAATTATTTCTGTGCTGGCACCCTTCCAGCCCCAGCAAGGCAATTCCTTTCTCCACTTCTTTTCCTCGTGCCCCTCAGGAAAAGCTTCACGGAAAAGGCACAGCTTTTGTTGGTTGTAGCACATCAAGATCCCAAAATTGCTCCTAATTGTAACATTTGTAATTACTTCTAGCTTTTAATTTTTATAATGAGTCTTCATGGTTCTGTTGACCAGAGGGAAAATTTTAATCCCAAATGTGCCCAACTGTCAAAATTGCCATTATGTTTCAGGTAAAAAAAAAAAGGCTTTTAAGAAGTCATGAAGTTTACTTATTGAAAATTAGAAATGAATATTTATTGTCAGGTTTCCATCAGAGATTGAAACCTTTTATTTAACACTGGCTGGAAGTGTAAATTATTCAAATGTTTACATTTGAATGCTGCTGGACTCTAATGATTCCATTTTCTGCAGTGTGCTAGGGGTGAGATAATGAAAAGCTTCATCAGAGGGTTAAGCAAACATCCAGCTGCAACTTTCATGGCAGTGGGAAAGGTTCAATTCAGGCAGCCCCGTGCTCCTTGCAGCCTTCCAGCACCTGAAAGGAGCCACAGGGAAGCTGGAGAGAAATTTTACAAGGTCTGGAGTGCCAGGAAAAGGGGGAATGGCTTCCCTCTGCCAGAGGGCAGGGTTAGATGGGAAATTGGGGAGGAATTCTTCCCCGTGAGGGTGGGGAGGTCCTGGCACGGCTTGGGAAGGAAAAGAGTGATGCAGCCATAAAGGCAAGAGGCAAGCTTGGAGTTTGGATGTTTGAAAGGTTTTTTAAGGACACGGAGGTGTTGGATGGAGAAAGAGTTTGGAACTTTTCTAGCGCC
The DNA here is from genome assembly GCF_028769735.1 of Zonotrichia leucophrys gambelii. Taxonomy (NCBI): domain Eukaryota; kingdom Metazoa; phylum Chordata; class Aves; order Passeriformes; family Passerellidae; genus Zonotrichia; species Zonotrichia leucophrys. The sequence continues at coordinate 1,484,291 of NC_088176.1, read as the reverse complement.
GCGGTTTTTAATTTTTTACATGATTTTATTTGAGAGGTAACCGAGAAGGTGACTCTGTCGCTGCTCCTCTCCAGGCACACTCAGCCTCTCTCCTTGAGAAATCCCTGTTGAGGACCATCAGCAGAGCAGGACCCAAAGGCAGCACCAAATCCCAGGGAAGGCTGGAGGGCACCACGTCCCTTCCCCAGCTCCCACTCCCATCCCACCCCGAGGTCCTGGGAGATGCCAGCTCAAACTGGGCTGGCCTGGCACACAGGTAATATTTTCTGCCTTTACTGAGGCTTTTCTGAACTTCAGCCACGCCATTATGCGGTTAATTTTCCCCACTCTCCAGGGTTTTCATGGGATATCCTGTTCATGCATCCAGAGCCTGCTATACACATGACGGGAGTTTCTTGTATTTAAAGAAAAAACAAAAAACACACGCACTCGAGGAGAAAAATATTTTTTAACCAGTTAAGGCAATTTTTTCTACCTCATAAAGAAGCAGAAAGAGGCAAAAGCCCAATTTTCCCACCGTTCCCACCTCAGTTCCAGCCCTCACCTGTGTCACTCCCATCAGGCACAGTCCAGAGCTCTGCAGCTGCCCCTGTATTTTCTGCCAGTATAATTTTTTTAAATACACAAATATTATACTCCAGGGCATGTTTTGCTGGGCCAACAATACATGCCTCACTTTTATTGTGAGGCACAAGCCCTTCGGTTTCATGTCTTTTGACCTCCCAAGAAATGTATTAATGACCCTATAAAGCTCTCTCTGGCACGTATTCATATTAATACAATATACTCCTTTGTTTTTTTATATTACATAATAAAAGGGGGGAGAGAGGGGAGGGAAAAAAAAGACAGTTGTTTCAATATCCTTCCACCACAGAGCATAGTTCAGTGGGAAAATAAACCAAAACCAGTGATCTGAAGAGGGGTAGCTGACATTAGGCCAAATTTTAAGCTTATTTCTATTCCTACTTATTTTGTCTTGCTTTCAGTTGTGGCTCTGCTCCATCCAAAATCGAGCTGCTGCTTTTGGATGCCCGCTGGAGGAACCAGCTCCTTCTGAGCAGCATCCAGGCTCAGCCACAGGAGCAGTTTCAGGTAACAGCTTCCCCTCCCTCCACTTGGGTCTCGCTCCCAGGCACCACATTCCAGCAGTTTCTTTCCACCTGGAGCTGGGGAATGGCTCTGAAGGATGAGGGTGGAGCAAAGGGAAAGGTCTGAGCCTTCGACGAGTGCGCGATTTGTGCCTTAAAAAACACGCAAACTACAAAAACAATTGTGGAAGTTGCTTCCCCAAATTATTTTTTCCCATTCCCTTGAATTATTTTTTATTCCCAGAGGAATTTAAGTGAATTTTCTGGGGGGTTGGTTCAATATTTGGGCTACTCCTTGACCCTGTGAGCACACTGGGAGTAAGTTTGGCCATGACTGGTTCATGTTGCTCGACAAGGGACATCCTCCAGTGCTCCAATCCTGCTTTTTGACAGAATTAAAATTCAGCCGAATCAGAGTTTGGCTGAATTAAAATCCCTATCAAAACCTCACCCCCAATATTGCCATGCCATTGTCTGCCCCTCATTAGCACAGTGGACATAAATCTCTCACCCCTCACTGGTGGCACAGCTCCAAGCCAAGCCAGTGATTGATTTACATCCAACTGATACAAACTGGGTAAGTTTTAAATAATCTTTCAATGAATCTAAATTCGTGATAAAAAATCAAATTGCAAACTCAAAGTGGGAACGCCAAAGGCTGCCCCAGATTTCTGAAGTAGATCACAGTGCTCCAAAACCACAAAAACAAACAGAATAATGATTTTTTGCTGTTTAGAAGACAAATCAACCCCAATTTGGACTTCAGTGTCCTCAGGACTGCTTCAACATGGGAAAGAAGGGCAAATCTGGCCTTGCTCCTACTTAACTCTGGGAATTTTTCCTCCTACTTTGAAAGGAAAAACATCACAGTTCATAAAGTGTGGCCTTTTTGTTAACACAGAACTACTTTTTTCCTTCTGACACTTCCAAAAAAACACTTCAAAAGTTAATAGAAACGATTTAGCCAACAGCTCTTTTGAAAGGAAGTCTCCAAGCTGAACTCCAAATTTTGATAAAGTGGAGAAAGTGTCACCCACAAAATAATAGAAAACACTCCACACACCCCAAGAAATCTAAGAGAGCATTTTCCAACATTTCTAACTTCCTAGCAGCATCTTAGCTTTTGTTTATCTTTGATATTTAAGGCAAAATAGATGGGAATATTCATAATTAATAATGAGTAAACCAAGAGTTTAGTCTTTTTATTAATTTTTAAATTTAGAAAATTATTAAAAAACATGAAGCTGAAGTTATTTGGCAGGCGCCTTGCAATGCACATAAATAAATCTCTTTCAGCAAGTCCCCGAGGGTTTTAGGCAAAACTTTGTGAATGCCAAAGAGGAAATCTAAAAACAATTTCTGGCTTGGTAGTTGAGCCAAAAAATGGACATCAGGTCCAAAATACAGTATGAAATATTAGTTTTTGTGCTCAAGAATGAAGTGAGGGATGTTTTCAGCTCAGGACTGTCTAAGGAGCTTTCCAGCGAACCAGAGCAACAAAGATTTTAACCATTAACCATTTAATCATCAGCAAGAGCCTCACTTTAGGGATTTTATTGCTGTTCCTTGGAGAGAATCGTGGACAACGAGGGGCACTGGGTTTGGGGTTTTTTGTTTTGGCGAGCAAAACATTTTGTGAGAACTTTCCCAGTCATTTTTAATTCAGGTCAATACACAGAAAAGCATCAGTGATCTAGAGAGGATTCACCAGTAGGATTGTGTTGACTTCTCCATAGAGGATATCCAGCTCATTCCATTGGGATCCCAGTGGCATCTTTAAATTCCTTCTCCAACATGAATGAGTCGAATTTCAGGGCAAGCTGAGAGAGCAGCTAGAAAACAGCTCTGTGCTGAATATCCCACAGAGCATTTGGAAATGGGGGCAAGTTTGGCCACAATCAGGCTTTAGAAATCAAACTCTGAGCCACCTGGTCTGTGGAAGGTGTCCCTGCCCATGGCAGGGGCTGGAACTGGGTGAGGTTGAAGGTCCCAACCCAAACCAGTCTGTGATCCTGTGACTGTGGCTCTTGATGCTCCAAACAAAGTCATCAGTGCAGATTTGGGGAAACTCCTGTCACAGCTGATCTGTTCTTCTTTACCTCACCCAGGGAACACATCAAGGACACACAGATCTAAGTGTCTCCCAGGCTCCTCAGTTTACAAACTTACCAATATTTATGCAAAAGACCAAGCTTTGCATGTAGGGTTACAGCATGCTTGTTCCAGCAGAGAAAACCCTTGTGGGATTTGCAGCAAAGGTGGCACCAAAGGTTGTCAGAAAACCTGCGTGGGAGAAAGTTCTCCAAACAAGGTTGAGTTTTTAACCAATGCACTGAGCATGGAAAAGGTCATCAAGCCCTGGAATCGCCTTCCCAAGGAAGTGGTGGAGCCACCATAACTGGAAATGTTCTAAATGTGTGTAGAAGTGGCAATTGAGGACAGGGTTTAGTGGTTTAATGGTTGCACTTGATGATCTCAAAGGGCTTTTCCAACCTCAATGATTCTACAATCATCACTTTTAGTGAAGATTTGCTGCTTTGCCTCAGTTGATGGCAATCTTTATTTACAAAACAACCAGAATTGGATCTCTCAACCTGAACTTCCACTCTGCTCCTACCAGTGCCCTCCCCTCCAACCCAGTTATCCCAGCACGGGCACACAGAGGAGTGAGGTGGGAAACAGAACAAATACAACACAGAAGGATTGCCACAATTCTAAGAATCATCTTCTTCCTGATTTTCACAGATATCTGATCCAAAAAGCATCCACTGAGTGAGCACAAAACCGGCCAATACCTTATGGAAAATCCGCACTTGTGCTGCCATTTCCCCTGATGCAGAAGAGCAGCGTTTTCCTGCACACAAATATGAAAACTAATATATTTTACAGAGCCCCAACTCTCCTCATTCTCCTTGCACGATAAACTATAGTTCTGGAGGGACAAACTTGCAGGAATCACACACAGACTGCGGCTCTCTGTGAGTATTGGCTGTCTGCAGCATCTGCCCCTGCGAGGACATTTGCATCTTCAAACAAAACATCAGCAGAATTGACAGATTCTTGTTTAAATAAGGTTTGCTCCAGCTTTGAGATCTCTAACTATTGTTATCAACAATACAAATGAGGGTTTATGGAAAGAGGATATATTAATTCTATCCTTCCCCTGATTAAAAACATTGTATGGCTCACTGCAAATCACAGAGTTGTGATTTTGAAATTCCTGTAGACACCAGCTCCCAGCACGCTGCTCTTTTATGCATCACGTCACTTCCCGGCTGCCTTTTGCTGAAAATGAACATAACAAAATCAAATATACCCCCCAAAAATTCCACTGGAAATACTCCCTCACCAGAGCTGGTCTGCTGAGTGAGTGATTCTCAGGGAAAAACTCGGTATATTTTTGAAAAGGGCTCATGTTGATTCTTTAACTTCTTTTCTGCCTCTGCTAAGGTTGGTATTAAAGCACTCAAGATGGTATTTTGTGTTCAGACTCAGATGTTTGTTGTTTCTCATCTATATTGCAGTCATGCAAGTCATGAGTTCTACAGCATTCTAGTAACAGGATACAAAATGCCTGACTATCTCTTTTTACAAGGTCTTTTAAGGATAAACTGTCCAATTAAGAAATGACATCTAAATTATTTTTATTTTTAACCCAATAACTGATTGTCCAAAGTCTGTAATGTGAACTTTTCTGACTAATTACATAATACCAATGAAGAAGAAGGTGAAAATGAAGGTGAAGATGAAGACACAGCCTCATGTCAAATGTAGTGTTCTCTTGTGGGTCTTTCGGCACAGAAAGTTTAAAATTCTCAGCATCCAGGGTTCCAACATCCTTACATTTGTGTTGCCCAGCTTGGATTAAAAATCCTCACAGAGGTTTCTCTGGAGGCAATGTAAAGTTAAAAATATTTTCTGAGCATCTAAACCAGAAACCTCCCAGTCTTGTTCTCGTCCTCCCACCTCTGGAGTTAAGCCCAAAGTTTAATCTCTGAGCATCGGTGATCCTGATTTGTTCAGTTTGCTGGGATTGTTGGAGCTGATTTCTAACAGGAACCTTGTGGGAGGGTCTGGGAGACGCAAATGAGCCTGAGGACACCCACGAGAGACATTCTCTGCACAGGAAAATTGTTTGGAAAAAAAAGGAGCCACTCATGGTTTTTTGTTAATGAGCGAAATTCATTTATCGAAGCTGTTATGAAAAGTCTGTTTATTTATAGGATCATAGAGGATGGCTTGGGTTGGAAGGACCTTAAAGCTCATTTTGTTCTGACCCTTGCCATGGGCAGAGACACCTTCCCCTGGACCACGTTGCTCAATTCCCCATCCAGCACTTTCATCCACAACTTCTCTGTGCAACAAAATTCACTCAACTAAAATCGCTGAGTATCTTACACTGACCTACAGAAAATTTTGGCTCCATAAGCTCTCTACTGAAAAATTAGTAATGACTAAAAATGTCACTTCATATTATTTTTGTCCCGCGCATCTCCACAGATGTTTGGGGGGCAAAAGACATTTATTTATTTATTTATTTAATATATATGTATATATATAAATATATATTAATATATATTTATTTATATTTCTTTCTTTGTTTATTTTGTTTGTTTATTTATTTATTTATTCATTATCTCTATGGACACAAGTCCAAAATTTCACTGTGATGCAACTGGGTACAGCCAGCACTGAAGACTCTCGGCCAAAATTATCTGCTGCTCTCTCATTTAAGAAGTGTGCCCCTCCTTCCATGAAGTCTCTCCTAAGTTTTTTAAAAAATTAAAAAAAAAAAATCTTTTTTCCCTTTTGAAAGAAAAAAAAAAAAGCTACAAAAAAAAATAATCAAAGCACGGAAAATTATTAGAAAACAACAGAAAACATGTGAAAAAAAGCAACCACCCAAGCAAGAGCTATCCCTGTCAGGAGGTTTTCCATAAATCCTAACTTCTCATCATCTGAAGATTTACTTCTTTAGCAGCAGATGGTGTGACCCTTATGCAATTAGTTAGCTCTGCTCTTAGAGAGATAGCGCTCTTCAAACCCCACTGTTGTTGCTGACAGAAACATTTTTAAAGCACTATGCAAACAAGACTACTTCCTTTAATTGCAGCATGCAAATGGGATGAAGAAGGATGGAAGGAGGTGAATATTAAGCACTCAGCCCTCCACAGCTCTGAGGTGGAGACTCCACTTGCAGGGTAATGCAGGAAACAAAGAGCATCAATGCAGGAAACAAGAGCATTTATTGGGAAGGAATTGTTCCCTGGCAGGGTGGGCAGGCCCTGGCACAGCGTGCCCAGAGCAGCTGTGGGTGCCCTGGATCCCTGGAATTGTCCCAGGCCAGTTTGGATGGGGCTTGGAGCACCTGGGACAGTAGAAAGTCGACTGCCATGGCAGGGTGTGGAATGGGATCTGCTTTCAGATCCCTTCCAACCCAAAACTTTCTGGCATTCTGTGAAAGCAGCAGCTTCCAAAGTGTCCCAGTGCAGGAAGGCCGTCCTTGCAGAGGGACACCAGGAGCACCAGGAGCTGTGAAGGTGGTGAAGGGCCTGGAGGAGCAGCTGAGGCCCCTTGGCCTGTTCAGCTGCAGAGGAGGAGGCTGAGGGCAGAGCTCAGCTCTGTGACAGGGACAGCACCCAGGGAGCGGCTGGAGCTCTGCCAGGGCAGGTTTAGGTTGGATTTTAGGGAAAGCTTCATCCC